>NC_085138.1:241186886-241287826 GCF_035046485.1 Aedes albopictus
CTTAAAAAACATCTCAACATCTCAGTTTTCATACAGAATTCCAGATGAAAATGTTTTCGAAAGTTTTTAAATATTTAAATGATTAAAAGTTTTGCATAACTCGAAATATTCAATTATTACGAAAAAAACGCCATGTTGTTTTGAATTATTTTTCGTTTAAAATAGGTATGCTAATATAAATTGTAACCTAAACAGTTTTAGAAATACATGGTATTTCGAAAATTGATAGACTTAATCATCTATCATGCATTAAAATAATTGCTATGAACCATTTTTTTTTTTTCATTCATTTCAATATATTTATAGAACCACACGTAAAATGTCTGTAAGAATGCATCAAATCCATTGAAGAATGTGATGCGCTGAACAAACTAAAACACTTGCCCCTCAAACATAATCTTCAGTCTATAAATGGAAAAATGAAAAAATACACTAAAATGACACTCGGAAAAGCTGATTAAGTACAATTTGCACCAAGTTCCACTATTGATGCAGCAGCAGATCCTACTCTGAGTGGTGCTGGTGGCACATGTGGTTCGGCTCGGGGTTGAAAGAAAAAGTCTCTTTTTCTGTTCTCAGCATAATCAAGCTATGCATAACATTTGCCGCCTACTTGCAATCTGTTGTCGTCAGAAACTGCTCGGTTCTATGAATACAGTACCTTAATGGGGCGAATTCAGGCGTTGCAGGAGGCACACATTTTAATAAAATGAAATTGGGTTAGGAGAATATGCAGTTATCAGTTGCAGCTGTAGGTAGAAAGAAAATGTCTCTAAATACTAGGGGAAGCAGGGGAACTGCGGCCATAACGCCCATAGGGGGCAAGTTGCGCCACCCTTGTTTTAGGCAAACCACGTTATTTTCAGTACTTTTTTCAACTACAATCGTTAAAATAGGAATAAAAATGCATTTTTACATTTGAGTTCACATATTTTTACTAAAAAATATGTACAAAAACTTCAAAATAGATTTTTGTTACTTTTGATGTAATTTTGGCCTTTTGAAATTTTGCACTTTTTTACATCATATAAAGGATTTTTTTTTCTCGCTATCCCCACAAAATGTTTTGCACACTCCCATTATTTGTGTACCAAGCGGAAATAGTATCGAACTTGACCCTTGCTACTTTTTTGCAAAAGTCCAAACTTCTGAGGCATGTTTGGGGTAAAATGCCAACCCCTAGTTAATTACATTAAAATAGCCATTTATATCCCAATTATGGCATAAATTATGTAGAACACAAGTTGGAACCAAGCAATAGCACATTTTTACTATAAATAGCCGTGCCGTGTAAACAGCCGTGCATCATTTTGTAGTAATTATTGAGAAAACAGTTCACTGTGCATGGAATTGACCCATAATTACAGGTGATCCATAATTATGTAATGACTGTTTACCATTCACGAACACTTGACAATTAGCCAGGCGCGCATGTATAAGTACACAATTTGGCATCCTGGCTTTAGCTGTGGCTAGTGGCGCGTTTTACCCCGCATTAAAACAAAAAATCTGAAAATCAAACTTTTTTTCAAATTTGAATTTTTTAGTATTAAAACATAAAACTGGTTGATGGTTTCTTCCATTTGGAAGTAAACATGTTGGTGCTTCATGTTAGTGCCAAAAAAGTGTGTATTATGAAGTGTTTCGTGGTTAAAGTTGGACTCTTCCTTAACGGGGGCATCTTACCCCCAGTTCCCCTAGTGGAATAATACGGGAATAACGAAGCAGAAATGAATACAAATTATTGACATTATTTTATCATATTCATTATAACACTGAATCAACATTTGTCGCAATAACCCACGATTTGCAGCGCAAACTCGCCAACGTCAATAACGCCCAACGCTCGCGAGGTCCGCCCATCGTGTTCTTTGCAATACACGCCTTTTGTACCAAAAATGTTATTTTCGAACATCAACTTTGCAGGGTTGTTGACCGGCATTTTTGCAACATGCCCCGGCCACCTTTTATCTGTCCAGCTTTGCAAATTTTCAGATTATATGATGATAGTAGCAGACCCCCTTAGGCTGATCATATAACACAGATGCCGGAGAAATGACAAGTGTATATAATGTTTAGAAAACTAAGAAGAGACCATCGGGTATGTGACAGGTCACGCACGATGCCTTGTTGTTTGCAGTTCGGGATGATCAACAAAATTATGCTCTGAATATACCTCATTTGATAGAAAATCTTCAAACTTGATTTATTTAAATTTTTAGCGATAGAATATTTCGAACAAAGGCTTTTCTAAAAGGTAAGACCATAAGCTGAAACCCTATGGAAAAAGATTTTAGGTCTATGCAAGTTCGATAATATTTAGGTTCCTGGTATACGTGCCGTCCTCTGCTGCACCAACATGGTCATTCCTCCACTACCTTGATCTACCGTACCTACATTCTCTTCGCCATTCAGGTGCTCGTCGTACTGGTACTTCCAGCTTTCGATCACCTCACGTATGTCCGTCAGGAGGCTCCCGTCCTTATCCCTGCAAATATCGGCTTGGGGCACGAAGTCTTTGTGGTATGCGTTGTGCTTCTGGTAGAACTTCCGTAATTCTTGTGAACGGCACAGCAGATCCATTTGTTCGCACTCCGCTTCTTCCACTTTTTCTCCCGAAAGTGGCGGGTCTGCTTCTTCCGCTTCTGCCTGTTTCGTGTCGCCAAGGGAGGGGTTTTCCCCAATTTTGGCAAAAGGCGGAGGGGGCGCCTAGTGTTTAACACCCAACCTTCCCCCCCCCTCCCCATTGTGCACGGGCTTGCGCACCATAGATCCTGTACAACACACCTCCTGCAGTGCTACGAAAGTTATTTTGCGTTTTTTTTGCGTTTTGTTGTTACGCCAGAATCCGATACAGAATGAATTCTTTGCTTAAATTACCCGTGCTGCCAGCGGTGGCCACAGTGACAACACAGGCAAACAGACGTAACACTCTTTAACCCTCGAGCAGTCGCGTCTTTGACTAGCTGCAGCGACGCCGCGCTCACGCTGTGTACCACATGCGTGCATTTTTTATGGTGCGTGTGCTCAGTACACGGAGCGACCGCTCCCGGGGTAAAACGGTCTGGCACATGCATTTTACGATCAATTAAAATTTATGATTTCCACTATGGTGGAAAGAGACGCTAATGTTCAATCGCTTTGCCCGTGCACACGAAAGCTGACTATGATATCGGCAAATCACTTTTCTTTATTTTACTGAAGTGACCCCAAACTTCTGGTCGATGACACCAAGAGTAAATAAACCTTATACCTTTTTTCCTAGATTTTGTATAAAATCTTGTGTAACGAAAAAAAAAACAAGCACAGTAGTGACATCGACGGTGACTTTCCAATCCAAAAACTCGTATCGACGCCATGATGGCACTAACCTAACGCTAGCCTTCAAATTTTTCTACTCAGAGACTGAGTTGTATTTGCTGAAAAAACAACAAGCATATTGCAATTTCACTAATTTAAAAATAAAATAAGAGCAACCCATTGACAAATAGTTTCAACATTTTCAATTAAAAACGATTTGAACAATAATACAATAATATAATTGCAGTGTAGCCATGCTTGATATAGCTATTTGGAATGCGACCAGGGTTTTGTTGAATAGTCCCTCTGTTATTGGCTGTTTCCGGTCAAAATGGATCTTTAGGCGGAATTACTTTATATCTTCCAACGTTTCGGCCCTTGGTTTGGGCCTTCCTCAGGGAGGTCTAAAATTGAGGTTTATTTATTATGTTGGGATTGTGGTTTATGTTTTTTACAAAAATTACTCACTATAGGCGTACCGCTAGCGTTTCATAGCCCATTGCTGGGCTGTGGGCTGTCGGTATAAACTTTGTGGTTTGTCTGCAAGTTTTGTTTTTGTTATTTTTTACGTGTTATGGTTCATTCGTGTTGTTTGTTGGGGGTTTACCTGATTTTGGATGGTGGTGGGTAGATTTTGAGGGTGAATTTTTTAATTTTTGTTGTTGCCACTTCACCAACCACTGACATGGCGTCTAGACACTGTGTACTGGTATATGTGTGTAATTTTTACAATTAATGTGTTCATATGGTGTTTTGTGAGATTTCTCTCTTTCTGTTTTGCTTGTGTGTATGTGTGTGTGTGTTTGCTGTAGTTTTCACTATTATTGCTATGCCTATTTGTTTTGGTTATCGGTTGTTTCATGGTGGGGAAGCGAGGCAGGTTCGGCGGGTGACGGGTTTGTTTGGGTTTGCTGGAGGTGTCTAGGGGCTATTGTACGGAGAAGTCCACTGTATATTGCACTGAGGCCTTCTACGTCGGTCCGGTGATTGACGGTATGTGGGGTGTTGTATATGTGGAAACATTCCAATAGGGGTAGCGTAGCTCTGTTGTTCGTTCGGTCTATTATTTTGGTTCCCTGTAGAGCAAACGTGTGGTCCTCTTTTACGCAGTGTTCGGTTAGAGCTGTTTTTTGACTGTGTTGTATCATGGCTTGATCGTTTTTAGTGTATCCCAGATCCCGTAGACGATTGAGTTGGTTCCCGTTTGATTGATGCCCACTCAAACGTTTTTTTAGCTTATTTGTTGTCATACCGATGTATGAGTAATCGCAATCATTGCAAGGGATTTGATATACCACATTGTGTTGCTGCATCGGGTCGAGTGGATCTTTCACTTTCATATGGAGACGGCCGACGGTGTTTACTTTGCGGCGGGCTATTTTGACTGTTGGACATTCATCTTGAAGAATTCTTGATATTTTCTGGCTGAGATGTGGTATATATGGGAAGCTGATGTATTGTGGCATGCTGGGTGACGAGTTTTCCCTTTCCTGCGGTGGATCGATATGTTCGGGTTCTTCTGTAGTTCGGGTGTTGGTGTCGGAGATGCTAGCTAATGTGGTGGGCACGTTGGCGGTGGTATTGGGGGTGGTGCTGGCGGTGATGTTGGGCTAAAATATAAACGACTCATAAAAAAGTGATCATTTTCCATAACAAAATCAGAAATTGCCAATAAAAAAGTAGGGGTGGGAGCAATAATAAACTATAAAATTTCCATAAACAAAACAAAAAGTGCATAAATAAATCAAAACTTCCCATAAATAATTGATTTTCGAGCAATAAAAAATGTCAGAATTTCCACAAATAAATCAACAATTGCAATAAAAAACTATATTTTTTCCAACAAAAAAGTTTAAATTTTCCATAAATAAATCTGATTTTTTCCATAAATAATTTAAAAATTCCCAATTTAAAAACATCAAAAGAGCAATTGAAAATTTAGCAATAAATACGAAAAAATGAGCAAAGTAAAAGTACCGGCCGAGTCATGCGGCGAAGCCACATTGAGGATTGAGGAACTGAGGCGGCAGAAGGCCGCCGAAGTTTCCGAAAGCCGATGCGCCGTAACTGCGTCGATTCTGTTCTAGGCAATCCACAGATCCAAGAATTTGCCCGGTATAATGCGAACAGAGATATTATCCTTTTTTAAAGTCCGACGAGCGTTAGCGAGTTCGGACAGTAAGCGATTGTCTGTTAAATTGCACAATAATTTCAGTTTTTCTATCATAGAACTATGATGTAGTATGTTCAAATTTTTTTGTTGGAAAAAATATAGTTTTTTATTCCAATTGTTGATTTATTTGTGGAAGTTCTGACATTTTTTATTGCTCGAAAATCAATTATTGATGGGAAGTTTTGATTTATTTATGCGCTTTTTGAATTGTTTATGGAACTTTTATAGTTTATTATTGCCCCCACCCCTATTTATTTATTGGCAATTTTCGAATTTTATATGGAAATTTTTTAATTTATTATGGGACGATTAATTGTCTGCCGTGATGTTGGCGGTGGGGTCGGCAGTGGGGATGGTTGCTGGGTCGGCGTCAGATGCAGACATGTTATCGGCGGCCGTGGACGAGATGGTGTTCGATGAGGAGGCGGTGTTGGTGGCTTGTGGAAGTATTCGGTGGAAGAGGCGATTGATCAGGCTGGTAGGATAGTCGTTGTTCCGTAGGTTGGTGTGTATTATCTCTCGTAGATTGTGGGTATTGGTTTGTACGCTGTCCGATCGTCGATGAGAGAGAGGTTCTGCAATCTTTTGACGATTTGGTTTAGGGAGTGTTTAGCAACTGGGATAAAATCAAAAAACATACGCAGATAAATCTGGATCTTTTCCAAGAGATCGTCGCCTTCTGCCTAAACACCAGCTATTTCATGTTCCGAGGTCAAGTCTATCATCAGCATTTCGGGACAGCCATGGGGAGCCCATTGTCGCCAATATTGGCCGACATGGTCCTCGACAAACTGATAGCCACAGTAACACCAAAACTCGACTACGTGATATTCTTCCTCAAAAAATACGTTGATGACTTTTTCATAGTCCTGCCAATGGACAAAGTCGACTACACTCTCGAAGTCTTCAACGGATACAACAGCCATCTCCAGTTTACTGTAGAGAAGGAACATCAAAGCAAACTACCATTTCTGGATGTGGTAGTAATCAGAGGAATCGACCAAAGGCTATCAACGGAATGGTATAGCAAACCCATCGCGTCAGGTAGACAACTGAACTTCTTCTCGTATCATCCGCTCCCCCAAAAAAATCAACACGATATCAAATTTCATCAAGAGAGTCATCATTCTTGTAAGAAGTAATAGACTTGTAGTGGTTTCTTTTATAAGGTTTATTACAGAATGATTCCTAATGTCATTTTGTCCAAGTCATAACCTACTAGATTCTAGATTTATTCACCTAAGCCTACTACAACTCGGCCATCCTGACATTCTCGATGTCCTCATCGAGACTATCAATATTGGAGCTGTCATCATCTACTCATTTTCTCATATTTTGTGGTGAACAAACCGCGTTAAAAGGAACATTTGAAATTTGAAACCCTTCAATATCAACTACAACATATCTATCATTTGGCAATATTTTTGAAATTTTGTATGGTCCTTTAAACTTTGGAGATAATTTTTGTGAATTGACAGTTTTTAATACAACGAAATCTCCTTCTTTATAATTAGTTATTTTTGTACGCTTCTTATCCATAATCTTTTTGTTATAATTTTGTATTCTTAAATTATTTTGCTGTGCTTTTGATCTTACTTCAGTAATGTTTTGTAATGCACTCGATGGTTGTCTATTACGAACAAAAGATTCCAAATTAAAATTTTCATTATTCAAGCTATCTTGCAATTTCCCAAAGAGTAAAATACTAGGATAATTTGAAATTGATTTATTAAAAGTATTATTGAAAACAAATTCTATTCTAGGTAGTAATTTGTTCCATTTATAGTTGGTTTCATTGCATAGTTTAGCCAACATGGGTGTCAATGTTTTGTTCATTCTTTCTACCTGACCATTTGCTTGTGGAGTACGAATTGCTGTTTTAACATGTTCTATGTAATTGGCATCCAAGAAATCTTCAAACTTCTTTGACGTAAATCCTGTTCCACAATCTGTGATTACTCTTACTGGTTTGCTGTAAAAGTTTATATAGCTTTCTAAATGTTGTAATATTTCATCTGAGTTTGTTGTTTTTGTTGGGAACAGCTTAGTAAACATTGTAAAAGCATTGGTAACAATCAAAATATACTTGAATCTATTATTTTGCTCAATTTTTATCGGTCCATAATGATCTAAATGCAAAGTATGAAAAGGCATGTTTCCTTTTTCTACAATTTTTAAAAATCCTTCCTTTTTCCCAATTGGACTATAAAAAATACATGATAAGCAATTCTTGTTATGTTTTTCACATATTTTCTCATACATGAAAACCAAAAGTTCTTCTTAATTTCAGTTATCGAGCTTTTTACGCTATGATGAGGGGTGATTCGATTCTGACAATTCTTGCCGACAGCCCTTGCAGCATCAGAGGTCATCAGAGTAGCCAAAAATTTCAGTTCAACGTCACTAGAATGTCAAAAATTTTCACTGTTGATGTTTTTCCTGCAGCTTTTCAGTACAAATTTAATATTTTACAGCATTTTCTTCAATTTTAGGTACATGATAGCCGCCATGATTTGAAAAGACGAAACAAAAGGAATGGAAAATGCAGACGACGTCGAAAACCCGAATGATTTTGTACCAATGGTCAAAACTTTGCTCAGCAACAAACACATTCTGTAAACTTGGCTCTGGCTTGGTGACCTTTTGAAATTCTTGATAGATTTTTATTCCTGGTATCGTTCTCTCTATCCTTCCGAATCAGTCAGACACGAATGCCACATAAGTGGTAAAGTGTCTTTACTAAATATTAATGATTTATAATTCCGAATCAGTATTCCACACGAAATTCCAGTACAATATAGTTATTTGTAGTGAAGTCCTACAACATTGGAACGATTTTTTCTCTAGTTCTAATTAGGTACATAAATGGGGTTTAGGCGGTTTAGGTTGTTGAAAATAAATATTCTCTAACATAGCCACTCTGTCCAAGTGACGAATTTGAAACAAGATTTCCAAAATTATTGTGTATCTCATTTCCCGCAACTTCGTTTTTCCAGAAGGTAATTGACCAATTCATTTAATCTATTCAGGATTCTTCCTACTTCTGTACCCGATATTTAATAAAAGAACGAACGAGTTTCGCGCTCCAAGATTTGTGAATAACTACAACGGTTTTTTATTCGTTTAATGAAGAGCCGTCATGTGGGTAGATAATGTTGCGGCCATTGGAATAAAATCATCTGGTTCTCCGACGTCAACTCATGATTCCTTTATCTACTTATTATATCCCATTTAATTCGGTATTCCAATGTAATGGTGGCGACAATCATGAACCTAAAATTGAAGAAAATGCTTTAAATAATTTAAATCGTACAAAAAAATACCCAAGGAAAAACAACGGTGAAAATTTTTGACATTTTGGAAAAATTGAACTGAAAGTTTTGCTTGAATTTTTGGCTACTTTGATGACCTCTGATGCTGCAAGGGCTGTCGGCAAGAATTGTCAACACTGAATCACCCCTCATCATAGCGTAAAAAGCTGGATAGTTTTTTCTATTCTTATGTGTCCACAGTTATCGTGACAAATTCTTAACACATTATCGATCATATTTTTAGGAACGACTAACAAATTTTTGTCTTTCTCTTTTCTAAATAAAATTCCATCAAGTAGTAAAAAGTTTGGAAAATTTGAATGTTCTAAAATTTGTTTAATGTTCGTTAATTTCGTATCTTGCTCTTGTGCCAAAATTATTTTATTTTCTATTTGAGATTCATTGAGTAAACCAACCACATTATCTGTAACGTTTTCCTTTAGTATATTATTATTATTAGTCTTTTTGCTCATATGTAATCGACTAAGTGCATCCACATGTTTCATTTTTTCATCTTTCCTATATTCTAATTCAAAGTTATAGTTTTCCAAAAATAAAGCCCATCTGTTTATTTTCGGATTTAATTCTTTTTTCTTTAAAGTTTGTACTAATGCATTACAATCGGTAAAAATTTTAAACTTCTTTCCTGCCAAATACACATGGAATCTTTTTACAGCATGTATCACAGCCAATGTTTCTAATTCAAAGCTATGGAGTTTTGATTCATACTCATCCGTTTTCTTACTGAAGAAACTAATGGGATGGAATTTATTATCTGACTGCTTTTGTAATAATATCGCACCAAATCCAAAAGAACTGGCATCACAATGAAGCTCAGTGTCAGCATGTGGATCAAAAATTGATAATATAGGCGCAGAAACCAGTTTTTGTTTCAACAAGTTAAAAGTATCAATATGTTCTTTTTCAAACTGAAAGATGGCGTCTTTTTGAAGCAAATTATACAAAGGCCTAGCAAGAACAGCAAAATTTTGAATAAATTTCCTGAAATAGCTCATCAAACCGAGAAACCTGTGAACATCTTTAATATTTTGAGGAATTGGAAAAGTTTTAACTGTTTCTATGTGGTTGTTATTAGGTTTTCGTCCTTTGTTATTTACTGTGTAACCAAGATAGTCTATTTCATTAAACAAAAATTTGCATTTCTCTAAATTAATCTCTAACCAATTTTGACTTAATATTTCGAAAACTTGTTTTAAAATCTCAAAATGTTCTGCAATGGTTTTAGTGGCTATTAATATATCGTCTAAATAAACACATAATTTTCCTTCTTTAATTAGCTCATCAAAAATTTTATTAATATAGCGTTGAAATACAGCAGGTGCATTGCATAAGCCAAACGGTACTCGTAAATATTGAAATTGTCCACTAGGCGTCACAAAAGAAGTGTATTTAGTGCATTCTGAAGAAATTTTTATTTGGTGAAAGCCAGACTTCAAATCCAAAATTGAAAAATATGTTTTGTCTTTAAGATTATCAAATAAATCTTCTATGACAGGAAGGGGAAAATTATCGCGTACCGTATCTTTATTCAACTTTCTGTAGTCAACGCAAAGTCTAAAATCATCATTTTTCTTTGGAATCAGCACTATTGGACTTGCGAAAGGTGAGTTACTTTCTTTTACTATGCCTGCTTCCAGAAGTTCTTTAATTTTAAGATCAACCTTACCTTTTTGATCATATGACAACCGTCGAGGTTTGAAGTGGAAAGGCTCTCCTTTCTTCAAGCTAATATTCATCTCATAATTTATTCTTGGTTTAGAAGGTTTAGTATAGCCGAGGTACATTGAATAAAAAATTTCTGAAAAAATTGCCAAATGATCTTTAGAAACATTGCCAATTTTAATATTTTCGAGAATGTTAGAGTTGATATTATGTAGATTATTATCTATTCCTTTGTTTTCAGGGTGCTCAACTTTCAAAACATTAGAATCAATTGATTGAATTTTAATACTATTTTCGATTACCGTCCGAACAGAGGGTTGCATGATGACATCTCGTCCAATGATTGCATCGAAGAGAGTTAAAATATTATCCGGGACAACATAAAAGTCAATATCAAATTGAATATTTTGAATAATAATTTTGTTGGTGAATAATCCTAAAATCTTTACCAGTTTCCCGCCGATACCTCGAAAAGCTTTGTGATTATTGATGTTTTGATATCTTTTGCCTCAATTAAGCCTCGACGTATCAACGAGATAGGGCTACCTGTGTCAAACAGACCTTTCAAATATGTGTTACAATTAATAAGCCTAAACTTTACCGTACCGTCACACTGACCTTGTCCGTGTCCGTCGTGATGGTCCTCTAAAGCGTATGTCGTCTTGTCACTTGCTTTTTGACATGATTCTCCAAATTTTCTTTGTGGTTTTTGATATTTCCTATAGCAGTCGTCAGCTGCTCGGTAAGCTCTGCAATCCGCCGCAAAGTGTCCAGGTTGGCTACACGAATAGCAAAGTTTCCTTTTCTTCTCCACTGGCATTGGATCGAATTCTATCATCCGGAACGCTTGTACCACCTCGCTGATCGTTTGGAAATTTTGCATCCTAGCTTGATTTCGAAGCACGTTATCTTCAATACCTTCTACTAAATAGTCAACCAGCTCCTTCTCCGGTAAATTGAGATTCTTGGCAATGGATTGTTTGGACCAATAATATTCTTCAAACGGTTCTCGACCCGACCACGTTCGTCTTGCAAGTTGGTTTCTCAATTTGCATACGTTGAAGTTGATCGTGAAAATAGCTTGCAGTTTTGCTGTCAAATCGTCATAGCTCTGCAACATAAAATCTTCATTTGAATGTAACCATTTCTGTGCTTTTCCTTTCAATAGCTTGAATAGAACAATTTTCATAGAATTGTAACGTTCTTTCTTGATCCTAAAGCTGACGGCTTAAGCGCCACCTTCCTCAAAGAAGGACCGTTAGCTCTGCTAAGTTACCCGGAAGAGACCTCCTTCCTCAGGGCAGGTCAATGCTTGATCTGAACCGAAGTCACACCCCGACACACACAAACGCAATAGCCAATCAACCAGATTTGTACTTACCGATATGGACTTTCACAAACAAAACTCGAAATTATATAAAAAACTCAATAATCAATCAAAAAAAGAAGAAAAGAACCGCTTAAACTAAGTAATAACCAATCTAAAATGTCATCATAAACTTTATTACGTGACGTGAGAAAATTGTGCAGGCTTAGACTAAGTTTGAAGTACATTTAATTAATAAATTCAAATAACGACCGCGAATACCAAAAAAACGATCGAATTTATCGAGTTTATTAAAGATAAAAACTCAACTTAACTTTTATTAGGAAATTCAGGAAAGCCTACTATTTCCTACCTGTGACGTCACGTATCTTAGGCTATTTATATGTAATTTCGTTTCACAGTATGATTTTTAATTTTAGTGAGCAAAAAATAATGGACCGGTCTAACCTTTGCAATGGTGTTCTGCAACGAATATCCCGCGTCGGAATTCCCGCGACGTCGGAGCTCCTGCGATGTCCAAGGTCGCCACCGAAGAACACCGTGCCTTAACAACCTACCTCTGGTCGTCACCAGTGGGAATGTCGGAACGACCTACGTGGCTCGCGCGCTGGCGTTTACTTCGGGGTACAGATATCCCCTGGTGATGTGGAGTGAAGCCGTTGTAGGTGTCTCGGCTACGCCACGCGACTTAGGGACGGGCGAGTCCACGTTTAAGCGTCTCGAGGTGTTCACGACACAACTCCCTTGAGGGTAGGCCACTTCAAATGGTTCGGTTGGTGTTCTTGGCCCCTAGATCCACGAACGAATGACGAACTGAATCCGAAAATGCTCCGATCAGGACTGGAGGTTGGCCGGATACGGGCCCACACTTGCCGCCCACGTTGCTTGGGCTTCACTGTCCTGAATTCACTTTAGCCAGGACAAATAACGGTTAGATTTTCTCTAACTAATTTCAAATCACGCTCGACAAATTCAAACGTTCAAATCTAGTCAAAAAAGTTTCAAATAAGAATCGATCAACTTAATATCACTCCGACAAAATCGAACTACTCGTCTCGAAGCACTCCACAATAGTAATTTAACCGACGCGCGATAGATTGGTTTGAACCTAATTCTTGCGACGCAATTTCCTCCCATTGGTTGATTATCGAGAGAGCATTTAACTAAGTCATGTTATCTAATCATTGTTTAAATTTTGTACCGTGGTTGATTCTCTACGACGTAATTTATTCTCTACTGCGCAATTATTTTAAAATTAATATGGCTCGTTCTATTTCTGCCTTCAATAACTAGGAGGCGCAGGAGGGTTTGTGTCTTCGGTTCGCTTTTTGTTTCTGACAGCAAATACAAATTCATTGCAGCTGGTAGGTTACCAACTGACAGCCCTATGAAAATTATGAGAGCGGAGAGCAAATAGAACGAGAGCAAAACATAAAATTCAAAGAGAAAAACAAACGCTTTAACATGTATTCACAATGTCCTTACATTCTCGTCTATGCTAGCTAAAATAAAAATTTTGAAATTTAAATTTCAAAATTTTTATTACGTGTTTATTGATTATAATTTAATTTATTTGCTTTCTTTTGTATTATTTAATTCTCAACTTAAGGTTACTTCAATTTAAGTGACTTCTTCTATACAGACATAAACAATAAACTTTTAAATATAAACGTACATTTCTTAATTACTCAAACAATTTTGTTCTGTGTCATAGAGTTTCTAAAATAAATCCAATCCTTTTTCTGTTCTTTTGCACGCCGATGTCTTGCTAATTATCATACATTTCTAATGACCTAACTAATCTAAATTAATACCGATTAACTCCAAAAAACATTTGGAAAATATCCGATTTACTCCAAAAATATTTGGAAAATTTACTTAACCCTACCAACCAAAAATCCTATTGACTCCAAAAATATTTGGAAAACTTGCTTAATACTACCAACCAAAATTCTAATTGACTCCAAAAATATTCGGAAAATATTTACTTTTCTTATTCTAACTCACCTCAGAAAAATCTGAGAAATTTTCAAACACCTTCAGATAATTAGCAAAACATCCCAACTTTTAAACTTTTCTTTCGATGCTTACTAATCCTTTCCTATAATGAACGAACGAACGATCTCACTACGGTACCGCTATTGGTACCCGGCATTGAAAACGACTCAACAGATCTAAACTGTCCGAAACATAAAACATCGCACTGTCAATACTATCGAGTTATGTATGTGTAAGTAAACTGAACAATAATGAAAACGGCAAAACAAAACCAATATGAAGTTTGGAGCAGAAAATGTGGCGGAAACTAAAAGTGATTTTAATTACAATTCTGTTTTGTTTGCAGATGTTCAAGGTATGCAATTGAAGAAGAGAGCTACGGAATTTATGCTGATATTAAATTTGAAATGGAGAATGGATGACTACTATGGAAATTTTAATGAAACAACATATGAAGCTAACCGAGTGGATGTTTTGTTTTGAACAAATTATAAAAGCATTTGATCTTAGTACCTACGATGGAATGGACTACGGTATCTAGGAGGTTTTATGCATTGTAGCTAGGTGTACGCTCGACTAGATCCGGATGATGTTAACTCAAAGAGTGTTTTCAGTGATGTGCATCAATGGTATGAGTCTGAATGACTCATTCATAGCTTTGTGCTTTATTGCACCTATGAAAGAGGGTTCATGATCATAACACTGCATTGCTGCGTGATAATCAATGAATAGAGTCAATGGCTGAGGTAACTCGAGAATTTCTCAGGCAAGCCGTGACGTAACCGATGCACCACTAAGTGTGTTTTGTTTTAGTTTTGGTTGATCCATTTGTGTATGCATTCATCGGAGTGAATGCAGTCATAGCTGATGTTAAATTTATGCTTTCTTAAGAAAGGAACCATGGAAGGTTCCTGGAATCCTACGACCCTGCATATCATTCAGGATGTAGGTATTAGTCCCATTTTTTTCGTAAACTTGTGCTTTTGAGAACTTGTTACCAAATTTACCAACAAAGTCCTTGGCCTTATCTGAGAGATGCATTGTCTTTTTATAGACAATATCACCTTCTTTGAAGTGGTGACGATAGTTAGCACGTAAATTGTACGGCTTAGAGTATTTATCGTAGGCTTTATGTAAATTGTTTCGCACAATTTCATAAAGGCGCTGTGTTTCTGAGCTCAGTTCCTTTTCGTCACGCTCCTCTTCCGGTTGAAGGTGTCGTAGATTATCGTACTCCTGACCATTACTTATCATATTTCGTCCGAAATTAATGAAATAAGGTGAGAAGCCGATACTGTCATGTACGCTTGTGCGTATGGCCATGGCGATGGTATTGACCGACTCATCCCAATCTCGATGATTGGTCTTTTTGTTCATCGTACACCGAATCGCTGTTACAATCACCCGATTCACTCGTTCGACGGGATTTGGGCTGGGATGATAAACAGCCAGGTTCCAATGATTAATACCATATTTTCCCAATAGCTTACGAAACAGTTCCGATTTAAACACTTGAGCGTTATCCGAAATGCAGATTGCGGGGGCTCCGAACAATGTAAAGACCATTGTCTCGAGGAAGGTGCACACGGCAGGTGCAGTGGCATTCTTCATGCACTGTATGAGCACAAACTTAGAAAAAAAATCGCACACCACCAGCAACCATACATTCCCTCTCCTTGATCGGGGGTAAGGGCCTAAAAAATCGATGGAAATCATTTCCCAGGGTCGCGAACATTCTTTTGGCTTTCCACACACGGGTCGAGTGTTGATGTTAGGAATTTTCGATTCGCGACAGACTTCGCATGCTAGACAAAACCGTTTGACGTCACTGCTCATTTTCGGCCAGTACCATCGTTCTCGTATCTTAGCCAGGGTCTTCAGATATCCGAGGTGGGCTTCCCGATGTACTTCCTTCATGATATTGGCGCGATCAGCCTTTGGGACGAGCATTTTCCAACGAAAAATAGGATCCTCTGGGAGAGTTGAATTGGAAATATACTTGAAGATATTTCCGTCCACAATCTTGAAATCTTTATAACGGTCGGGAAAGTTTTCAACCTGTTTCTTCAGATCGGCGATATATGGGTCTGGCAATTCACCTTCAATCGTGGCCACACATCTCGACAGTGCATCCGCAGGTACGTTTTCTGACCCTTTTCGGTACTGCAAGGTCATATCATACTTGGATAGCTTGAGTGCCCACCGAGCTATTCGAGGAGACTTCGACTCGATTGACATGGTTTGGAGAAATGTCAAACTCATTGCATCTGTCCTTACTACAAAACGGCTACCTTCTACAAAATGCTTGAAGTGTTCAATAGCGAGGAGAACCGCTAAACACTCTCGCTCAGTAGCACTGTATCGCCTCTGGGTACTAGACAACTTCTTGGAATAATACGCGATTGGCCGTCGATCTCCATCCAGTTCCTGTGTTAATACGGCCCCTACTGCCAGATCAGATGAATCCGTTTCGACGATAAACGTCGAGGAGAAATCCGCATTTGCCAGAACGGGAGCTGAAATCAGAGCATTCTTTAATTTTTCGAATGCCGTGTTGGCTTCTTGGGTCCATACAAACTTTTTCTTTTTACCCTTGAGCAAATCTGAAATTGGAGTTGCCATTTCAGAATAATTCTTGATAAATTTCTGATAAAATGCTCCCAATCCCAGAAGTCGGCGAACATCCTTTACAGATTTAGGTTGCGCATAGTCCAAGATGGGCTGAATCTTAGAGGAATCCATGGATAGGCCTTCTTCCGAGAGAACATATCCCAAATAACGTATCTTTCGTTGACAGAACTTTGACTTCTGTAAGTTGATGGTAAGCCCCGCAAGCCGTAGACGTTCTGCAACCTTTTTTATAAGCTCGCAATGGTGTTCAAACGAGAGAGATGTAATAATTATGTCGTCCAGGTAAACGTATACATACGGCTCCAAATCGCTTCCTAAAACCTTTGTCATAAGCCTGGCCATTGTAGCTGGCGCGTTGGTAAGCCCGAAAGGCATCACCGCGAATCTGAACAACCCTTTATTAGTGCGGAAGGCTGTTTTGTCCTTGGCAGATTCCATCAGGCTCACCTGATAATACGATTCAGACAGGTCAATAACTGAAAAGTAGCGCGATTTTTGAATTCTTTGAAGTATTCCAGTCATATTGGGAAAGGGAAAATCGTCTCGTTTCGTGCAGGAATTGAGTCTCCGGGAATCGAGGCAGATTCTCCATTTTCCGTTAGCCTTCTTTATGGGAAGAAGAGGATTCAAGAATTCTACCGGACCTGAACATTCTTCAATTACTCCTAACTTGCGCATCCTCTCAACTTCTTCATCGATGACTTTTTCGACTATTGGGGACCACTTGTACATCGGTAATCTACGGGGTTGTGATCCTGGTAACAGCTCTATCGAATGTTTGAGAATTGTGGTGCGGCCTAGACTTCCTTCAGCCGTGGCGGGAAGCATTGTAACGGCTTCAAACAACATTTGTCTTTGGTCGTCCGTTAACTGGTGTTCGGTATCGATGTCTGTTGGAGTCTGCACTTTCGATGTTGGTATTTCTAGCGTAGGCATTTCTAAGCTATCGTCTGTTTCTTTTGGTTCGTCTGCTACCTCCGGCTCAATTGGTTCAATTTGGAAACAGATGGTCTGCTCGTCGTCTGAGAAGAAATCTTCGGCTACCATTAGTGGTACTTGGTCGTCCTCCGAAATTTGGTGATTGGGTGTATTGTGACTGTTAGTAGACTCAGGTACCATCAATTTAAAGTCAAATGTGTTCAGAAAATCTACACCTAAAATTAGAGGTTTTGTCACTTCCGGAACTACTATAGTCGGCACTACGCACGTCCGGGTCCCATATGTATAGGGAATATTCACGTATCCCAAGCATGTGTATTCCGTGTTATCAGCAGTTTTTATACGAATGTTGCACTTTTGCAACTTCAGACCCAGTTTATTGATTAGACTGGCAGAATTCATAATAGTGACACCTGCCCCCGTGTCGGCCAATCCTTCGATCTCTTCGTCAAAGATTTTCACTCGAAGATGAGGACAACGTCTGAAGCAGGTATTGATATCGTAGATGTGGTTGAATAGCTTGAAGGCTCGAGTGGGAACTTCATCCACGCGGGTTTCAGGAGATTTGTTCCCGGAAATCCCTGACCTTACTCGTTTTTTGACACCTCGGGCGATGAATCTCGAGGCTTCAAATTGTGATTTTCGGGACAACGGTATGCGGTGGTATCTGGTGCGCCACAGATGTGACAGAAAATGCCTTTCTTGCGGTTGCATTCTCTCCACATGTGTCCGCTCTTGCGACAATTCCAGCAAAGTAATTGACTGTCTTCTTTTTCGGCTTTCGGTTTCGAGCTGTTCGCTGATCCCTTCTTGTAATTCCTCGTTTGCACTGCCAACACACACGCATCTTCGTCTTCTCCAGAAGCTGGGTCGGATTCTTCTTCATAACCGATAACATTTACGGCAGTCTTCGGCGCAGTACGAGGAGCATACAGATTGGCTTCTAACGCATCAAATCGATAACATAATTGAGCCAAATGCTCAATCGAATTCACTGGTTGTAACGCTAGCCTCCGTTTGTAAGAAATCTTCATATTTTCCACAACGATGTCAAATTTCTCATCCTTTGTCATTTTGCGAGTCATCCTTTGAGACATGGCCTCCAGATCCGTCAAGTAAGCACTAAACAGTTCGTTCGGTCTTTGCTTGCGGTTCCTCATTTCTTCCCGGATAAATCGGTCTCGATTAGGGTTGTCATAGCGCATCCTTAAGTATGTCAACAACATGTCCCATGTAGCCAATTGGCTTTCGTAGGCTGTGAACCACACATAGGCATCGTCCTTGAACAACAAATGAGCGTGCATCCTCAGCTCATCTTGTTCGACTTGATACGATCGACTAAGGATTTCGATCTGTCGCAAAAAATCCACGACAGGCACGGGATTAGAATCACCCGCGAACTTCGGCCATTTCTCGATTATATTACACGTCTGGTGAGGCAATCTTCTACGCAACGGGTTATTCATCCATCCTCCACCCACATTGGTATGGGGGCCAGCCATGTTTGTCGGAGAATACGCTGGCATACCTCCATTATTGAACGGGGATATCAAACCCGGGTCAATCCTGTGAGAATCGACTCGTACGCCTGAATTTGTTTGTTGATTGTTCCTTACAGGTTCACCATAGATAGGTATCGTCCGAGGCAACTGCAATGGCGGATCAAAATCTACTTCTGGGCGTTGATTGGCCGCTCTGGATATCTGCGAAACCTCCGGATCATGTATTCCAATGTTGGCAATTCGGTCAACCAACGTATCGACCACGGGTGGGTTCATCCCTCCAAGGCCACGACGTTCAGACATGAAAACTTGGTCCAGGTACGACTTGATGTATCCTTGAATCTCCGATTTATGCACAAAATCACTCATATCTATCTTTTCTTCGGCAGGTCTTCCACGAACCACTCCGGGGCTTACAATTCATCGTGGTTCAGCGAACGGTTCACTACTCACTCGTTGTTTCGGCTGAATAAGCGTATTCGGAACGCTGCTCTTGAATTCCGGGGTCTCCCATAGGCAATCTACCTCGATCGGCCTCAACGGGTGCCGGGATTCAAATCGGTTAGCCGAAACTCCTCCCACAGCTCCTTTCGGTGAAGCGTGCCCCGATGGAACTATTCCAGATTCACTCCGTTTAACTTGTGGTATTGGTTCCCGTATCTCCTCGACGATCCTTCCTGGGCCATCACCAGTACCTACCACGCCCATCATCGGTTGCTTTGGAATGGTCCCGGATGACGGTCTCGACACCGCTGCTGTCTTCGGAGTTCCTTGGGGACATGCCAGGGGACGTCTCTCGTCGGAAAAACTGATCAGCTCCACTTCCTCAGGTTGAAAGGAAGTTTCTGCCTTACCAAAATCCTCCTCAGCGACATTAGCTCCAGTACTCGATGGCCTCGCTGGGTGGACTCCGCGAGCTGTAGCTCCAGTGACTTCTGGTCGATTTGCTGACATACGCATTACAGGAACCTCATCTGCCACCGCTCGGAGGTCTATATTGTAGTACTTCCGAACCATCCGGTTGATCACATCCAGCAACTCCTGTTGATTCCGTCGTTGAGCATCGGTCTCCGGCACATAACGTCGCACTCTTTTATGGTAATGCACAAGTCTCGAAAAGCACTTCAAATCATCCGTTTCTAACAGAGTTTCAATTTCTTTCAGCTTAATTGGAACAACCGTGAAATCCCCAGTCAACGAGTACTCAGTGTTCAAAACTGCGTTCCCATCTTCGGGTTGACGTAAGGCCAGTCGTAAGGACCGGTAACGAGTTTCCATCGGCCCTTCTACAGGGTATCCCCGAATGGACAACTCGTACTCCACTTCATCATCCTCTAAATCCTTCGCATAAATGCGGTATGTTTCCATCGTAGTTGGAAGAAAATTATTAAAAAAAGAAAAAAAATAGTAGAAAAAATAATAGTAGAAAATAACGTAAAAAAGTTCCAACAAATTCAAATTATTTCAGATTATCCGAAACCAGAACAAAAAAAAAACTTAATCTAGACACAGAACAAAATGTATTCCAAACTAATTTGTATTACTAATTCAACTTCAAACGAAAAGTCAAATCTAAAATCTACGTAAATCCTATTCAAAAGTTCATATACACTGTTAACTCAATATTTTAAATCAAATTTGTTTCTAATCTGGTAATCTCTTGTCTCTCGGGCCCCACGTTGGGCGCCAAAATGTAACGTTCTTTCTTGATCCTAAAGCTGACGGCTTAAGCGCCACCTTCCTCAAAGAAGGACCGTTAGCTCTGCTAAGTTACCCGGAAGAGACCTCCTTCCTCAGGGCAGGTCAATGCTTGATCTGAACCGAAGTCACACCCCGACACACACAAACGCAATAGCCAATCAACCAGATTTGTACTTACCGATATGGACTTTCACAAACAAAACTCGAAATTATATAAAAAACTCAATAATCAATCAAAAAAAGAAGAAAAGAACCGCTTAAACTAAGTAATAACCAATCTAAAATGTCATCATAAACTTTATTACGTGACGTGAGAAAATTGTGCAGGCTTAGACTAAGTTTGAAGTACATTTAATTAATAAATTCAAATAACGACCGCGAATACCAAAAAAACGATCGAATTTATCGAGTTTATTAAAGATAAAAACTCAACTTAACTTTTATTAGGAAATTCAGGAAAGCCTACTATTTCCTACCTGTGACGTCACGTATCTTAGGCTATTTATATGTAATTTCGTTTCACAGTATGATTTTTAATTTTAGTGAGCAAAAAATAATGGACCGGTCTAACCTTTGCAATGGTGTTCTGCAACGAATATCCCGCGTCGGAATTCCCGCGACGTCGGAGCTCCTGCGATGTCCAAGGTCGCCACCGAAGAACACCGTGCCTTAACAACCTACCTCTGGTCGTCACCAGTGGGAATGTCGGAACGACCTACGTGGCTCGCGCGCTGGCGTTTACTTCGGGGTACAGATATCCCCTGGTGATGTGGAGTGAAGCCGTTGTAGGTGTCTCGGCTACGCCACGCGACTTAGGGACGGGCGAGTCCACGTTTAAGCGTCTCGAGGTGTTCACGACACAACTCCCTTGAGGGTAGGCCACTTCAAATGGTTCGGTTGGTGTTCTTGGCCCCTAGATCCACGAACGAATGACGAACTGAATCCGAAAATGCTCCGATCAGGACTGGAGGTTGGCCGGATACGGGCCCACACTTGCCGCCCACGTTGCTTGGGCTTCACTGTCCTGAATTCACTTTAGCCAGGACAAATAACGGTTAGATTTTCTCTAACTAATTTCAAATCACGCTCGACAAATTCAAACGTTCAAATCTAGTCAAAAAAGTTTCAAATAAGAATCGATCAACTTAATATCACTCCGACAAAATCGAACTACTCGTCTCGAAGCACTCCACAATAGTAATTTAACCGACGCGCGATAGATTGGTTTGAACCTAATTCTTGCGACGCAATTTCCTCCCATTGGTCGATTATCGAGAGAGCATTTAACTAAGTCATGTTATCTAATCATTGTTTAAATTTTGTACCGTGGTTGATTCTCTACGACGTAATTTATTCTCTACTGCGCAATTATTTTAAAATTAATATGGCTCGTTCTATTTCTGCCTTCAATAACTAGGAGGCGCAGGAGGGTTTGTGTCTTCGGTTCGCTTTTTGTTTCTGACAGCAAATACAAATTCATTGCAGCTGGTAGGTTACCAACTGACAGCCCTATGAAAATTATGAGAGCGGAGAGCAAATAGAATGAGAGCAAAACATAAAATTCAAAGAGAAAAACAAACGCTTTAACATGTATTCACAATGTCCTTACAGAATGATCATCTATCTTCCCGGGTAGAGGTAAAATACTCACGATCAAAACATGATATTGGTTTGATTGATATAAGAGATAAAAGATCTGAAAATAATATCTCAAAAATGTTCCTGGAACATCTGAACAATATCAAAATTTGATATTTCAAGATCATACGAATAGCTCACTGCTATTGGTTAGATCTTACAAAATCTAAATATGATTTGATGATGATGTTCCAGGAGTAAATTTTTGATTTTATTCTTAGATATTTTATCTCTTATGTCAATCAAACCCATATCACTTTTTGATCTCCATATCAAAATATGCTATTATTGAGCTCTTTTCCTCTACTCGGGTTGAATGCTTGCTTTGTATTGGATAAGGTGTTGAGGAAGTGATTCACATCTTCTTGCACATCTCCGGAAAAAGTTGGCAACATGGATGAGAGGTCGTCAAGGCTTAGATTGTTGGTAGAAAAATTTCTCCATAAAGGTGGTTGTAAACTTGATAAACTTGCGGTTCCCTGATTATTGACATCGGCCCGTTGATTGCGATATTCAGGACCGTTCATTGGTGTTACTCTGGAATACGATGTTCTTCTTGTAGACTGTTGTTCATTAAACTGCTCCAAACGACTTTCTTCAAGTTTGGCGAGATTCCCATCCTCCAGAATGAGATCCGCTGATTTTCCACGAAGGGCGAGACATCCATCCCCAAGAATGAATTCCGCTGAAGAACTTCGTGAAGAAACGATTTTTCTATTCTCCATTCTGGTTGGTTCTAAAGCAAACCGCTGCAGGTGATCCGATCTTGGCTTTGTAGATTATCCCACTTCTGATGTTGTAAGAAGTAATAGACTTGTAGTGGTTTCTTTTATAAGGTTTATTACAGAATGATTCCTAATGTCATTTTGTCCAAGTCATAACCTACTAGATTCTAGATTTATTCACCTAAGCCTACTACAATTCTGTCACCGAATACCAATACCCACAATCTACGAGAGATAATACACACCAACCTACGGAACAACGACTATCCTACCAGCCTGATCAATCGCCTCTTCCACCGAATACTTCCACAAGCCACCAACACCGCCTCCTCATCGAACACCATCTCGTCCACGGCCGCCGATAACATGTCTGCATCTGACGCCGACCCAGCAACCATCCCCACTGCCGACCCCACCGCCAACATCACCGCCAGCACCACCCCCAACACCACCGCCAACGTGCCCACCACATTAGCTAGCATCTCCGACACCAACACCCGAACTACAGAAGAACCCGAACATATCGATCCACCGCAGGAAAGGGAAAACTCGTCACCCAGCATGCCACAATACATCAGCTTCCCATATATACCACATCTCAGCCAGAAAATATCAAGAATTCTTCAAGATGAATATCCAACAGTCAAAATAGCCCACCGCAAAGTAAACACCGTCGGCCGTCTCCATATGAAAGTGAAAGATCCACTCGACCCGATGCAGCAACACAATGTGGTATATCAAATCCCTTGCAATGATTGCGATTACTCATACATCGGTATGACAACAAATAAGCTAAAAAAACGTTTGAGTGGGCATCAATCAAACGGGAACCAACTCAATCGTCTACGGGATCTGGGATACACTAAAAACGATCAAGCCATGATACAACACAGTCAAAAAACAGCTCTAACCGAACACTGCGTAAAAGAGGACCACACGTTTGCTCTACAGGGAACCAAAATAATAGACCGAACGAACAACAGAGCTACGCTACCCCTATTGGAATGTTTCCACATATACAACACCCCACATACCGTCAATCACCGGACCGACGTAGAAGGCCTCAGTGCAATATACAGTGGACTTCTCCGTACAATAGCCCCTAGACACCTCCAGCAAACCCAAACAAACCCGTCACCCGCCGAACCTACCTCGCTTCCCCACCATGAAACAACCGATAACCAAAACAAATAGGCATAGCAATAATAGTGAAAACTACAGCAAACACACACACATACACACAAGCAAAACAGAAAGAGAGAAATCTCACAAAACACCATATGAACACATTAATTGTAAAAATTACACACATATACCAGTACACAGTGTCTAGACGCCATGTCAGTGGTTGGTGAAGTGGCAACAACAAAAATTAAAAAATTCACCCTCAAAATCTACCCACCACCATCCAAAATCAGGTAAACCCCCAACAAACAACACGAATGAACCATAACACGTAAAAAATAACAAAAACAAAACTTGCAGACAAACCACAAAGTTTATACCGACAGCCCACAGCCCAGCAACGGGCTATGAAACGCTAGCGGTACGCCTATAGTGAGTAATTTTTGTAAAAAACATAAACCACAATCCCAACATAATAAATAAACCTCAATTTTAGACCTCCCTGAGGAAGGCCCAAACCAAGGGCCGAAACGTTGGAAGATATAAAGTAATTCCGCCTAAAGATCCATTTTGACCGGAAACAGCCAATAACAGAGGGACTATCCAACAAAACCCTGGTCGCATTCCAAATAGCTATATCAAGCATGGCTACACTGCAATCCTCGTTCTTTCATACTATGAGAGAACTACAATAATACAATAATTCCGAAAAACAACACATTTTCTCTGTGGAACTATACTAGGGACACCTGGTGACACTAGCGCCAAAAGATAAAACAACGGCAAATTTGCTCCGCGATTCAAAATGTGTCAGCGCCACTTAATAACCACATTCCCAGTTATTTCAAAACAACCGTTGCAATATTTTACACAAAAGCACTCCAAGAGCTTGGACATCTGTTCTCTGTGCTATATGGTCTGGTTTAGATTTCCCAAAATTGTCAAAGTCTATCCAAGTGATACGATTAATGTTGGGAAGATTGTAAAAAACACATCTATGGATATAACAAATGCATGTACTGTGAACAACATAAGGCAGATAAAGTACCTATTCAGTTTTTGCCTTTCTTGTACACTAAATGTACTGGAAAGGCTATATGTTCACTCCAAAAATGAGCTTTTGATAGAAGGCCCGGAGGGTCGAGTCACATATACCTATCGACTCAGCTCGACGAATTGAGGTGATGTCTCTGTGTGTGTGTATTTTTTTTTCCTCCCAACCTCCCCAGCAGAGAAAACCGATTGGAAAAACTCTGCTACACCTTGACGCCTCGATCCCCCTGGTACCACTGATATGCGACTGCTTCAGGGGGGGCAATGCGCTCATGCGCTCTTCTGCTACCGTGCTCATGCACTTTTTGTCGCTTCTAAATTTGTTATTCTAGTCGTTCTCGTTTTCGTACCTAACCTATCGCCATTCAGCGACACAGTTAGTACAAACATACACCAAATTTGTTATTCTAAAATTAAAATTTGTTATTCTAGTCGTTCTGGTGTACGTACCTAACCTATCGCCATTCAGCGACACAGTTAGCACAAACATACACCAAATTTGTTATTCTAATATCACCAGCAAGTACTACGGATCATACTAAGTTTCTCCGAGGAACGGTGCCGTTTCAGCACTCCAGCTTTTCGCGCACGATTCGTGTAGTCCCCGACGGTGGATCTACCCTACGCCGACAAAGAGTTCCCCGGCAGTGGAACATCTTCCGAAACCGTTTCTTCCCAGACAGGTGCCGAGGTCTCTCCTGCGATTCCGGTTGGAGACTGGCTTCCGGTTCACAGGCGCCCCGACGACCAAATTCCGGTGCTTCTTCGCGATAGACTCGGTCTAGTCCCCGGCGGTGGCCCTAGCCTACTCCGACGGAGAAAAACCCCGGCGGTGGAAGTTCTCCCGATACCGATGTTTCTATCCCGACCAGTAAGGTGCCGAAGTCGGTCCGGCGATTCCGGTTGGTGGTGGACTTCCGGTTCACCGTCGCTCCGACGACCAAAAACCGGTGCCACGTTACGGACGACTCAGTCATGTCCCCGGCGGTGGATCATGCCTACCCGGATCGCGTTCCGCCGCTCTCTGGTCTTCGCGCCACTTCCTCTGCAGCGCGGACAGCACCCTCGTTACTGCTCTGTCGACAGCGTTCCACGTGTTTTCATCGCGACACATCTCTTCGACAATGTTGTCGACTGTCACTCCGCCCAGCAAGACGCGAATTTCTTCGAACCTGGGGCATTCGAAAACGACATGTTCCGGTGTCTCCTCCACATTAACACACTCCGGACAGAAGGGCGAAAGAGCGTGCCCAAACCGGTGCAGGTACTTCCTGAAGCAGCCATGGCCGGACAGGAACTGCGTCAGATGGAAGTTCACCTCCCCATGCTTCCTATTCACCCACGCTGACACGCTAGGGATAAGCCGGTGAGTCCACCTGCCATTCGCCGAATTGTCCCACTCTTGCTGCCACTTAGCCAACGAGTTCGCTCTGACGATATCTCTTACGCTCCTGGTACTTCTGCGTTGGTAGCATTCCACGTCTTCGGCGATGGTGATGCAAATGGGCATCATTCCCGCGATAACACATACTGCCTCCGTCGAAATGGTTCTGTACGCGCTGGCGACCCGAGTGGCCATGAGTCGGAATGCGCTGTCTAGCGCTCTTCGATTCCGCTTCGTACTCAGTGCTTCAGCCCATGCTGGGGCACCATACCTGAGTATTGAGCCTGCTACGCTCGCCAGAAGACGCCTCTTACTACTTCGTGGTCCCCCGACGTTCGGCATGATCGTCGTTATAGCATTGACAGCCTTCGCTGCCTTTCCGCAGGCGTAGTCGACGTGCTCCTTGAAGTTAAGTCGATCATCGACCATCACTCCTAGATGCTTCAAAACTCGTTTCGATGTGATAACATGCTCTCCGACTACGATCTCCATCGTTTGGACTGCTTTACAGTTACTGACCAGAAGCACCTCCGTTTTGTGATGGGCAATCTGTAGCTTGACCCCAGTCATCCATCTTTCAACAGTAGACATTGATTCCGTCGCCAGCATTTCAACTTCTTCAAGAGTCTCTCCCATTACCGTCAACACGACGTCGTCTGCGAAGCCCACAATGACGACTCCTTTGGGAAGTTTTAACGACAGTACGCCGTTGTACATGGCATTCCAGAGCGTTGGGCCTAGTATGGACCCTTGTGGAACACCGTTACTTCTATAGACCTCTGCCCTTCGTTGGTTTCATACACTAGTACCCTGTTCTGGAAGTAGCTCCGTAAAATCTGGCACAGATAATCGGGAACCCGCATACTGTGTAGCGCTACGGCGATAGCCTCCCAGCTGGCACTGTTAAACGCATTTTTGACGTCTATCGTTACCACAGCGCAGAATCGATCACCTCTCCGTTTTTTCTTGGACGCCTTCTGGGCATTCTCGATGACTACCCGAATCGCATCCACCGTGGATTTTCCCTTACGGAATCCGAATTGCATCGCTGACAGTCCCCTCTCACTTTCGACGTATTCTGTCAGCCTGTTAAGGATGACCTTCTCTAACAGTTTTCCTAGGGTATCCAGCAGGCAGATCGGTCTATACGATCCTGGGTCCCCCGGCGGCTTTCCTGGTTTCGGTAGAAGCACCAACTTTTGAACCTTCCAGTCGTCTGGGAAGTAGCCTTCATCCAGGCATTTTTGGAGCACCATCCTGATCATGTCCGGAAACGCCAATATCGCCGTTCTAACTGCTACGTTCGGGATCCCATCCGGACCGGGAGCTTTCCCGATCTTGAGCCCCTTCGCAATTACCAGCAACTCTGCATTGGATATCCGAGCACCTTCGTTGGGTTCTTCTGCATTCTCTGCGTACGGTGTGGGCGCCCAAAGCGTTGGGCCATGGTGCGGAAAAAGACCTTCCACGATCCTCCTTAGTTTGTCCGGGCACATTTCCACGGGTACTGCTGGACCTTTGAGCTTCGATACCACGATTCGGTACGCGTTGCCCCAGGGATTGGCGTCGGCTTCTCGACACAACTCTTTGTAGCAGTTCGACTTACTCAGCCTTATCTCGCGTTTAAGAGCGGCTCGAGCTCCCCGAAAAAGGGTTCGCCTTGCTTCTCTCTCAACTTCATTTCTGGCCCTCTGGAAGCGTCTCCTAGCACGGAGGCAGGCAGCACGGAGGGTACTGATCGTCGCGTTCCACCAATACGCTGGCCGTCTTCTGTTTCTGGGCTCTATCTTCCTCGGCATTGCTATGTCGCATGCCGTAACAATCGCTTACGTTAGTTCACCTGCATCAAGGGTTGCACCGCCGTATGACCGCAGCGCCTCGACAAAGACTTCCTTGTCGATGTCTTTTGTCTTCCACCTTCGTTCGCATGTTCGCGTTCTCCTCGTCGAAGTAGAGGCTCGCCGGCCAATGCTGTAGAGGATCGCCTGGTGATCACTGTTGGAATATTCCTCGCTGACTCTCTGTGTGTGTGTATGTGTGTGCGTGTGTGCGTATGTGTGAGTGTGTACAAAAAACCCACATCACTTTTGGCAGTAAACCTTAACCGATTTTAATAACAGATGGTTCATTCGACGCGGCATCTGGTCCCATTGTTTTCTATTGAAAATGGTTCGGATCGGTCCAGTCGTTCCGGAGTTATGGCCATTTAGGTGTTCCGGACCGGTACTCCTGGAAGGGGCAGACATGAAAATGCAACAAACCCATGCATGCGACCCATCAAACCAGAGCATTTTCGATTATCCGATGAACGGTAACCAGAAAAATAATCTCAGACCATTTCTGAACCGTTAGTGTCCCGCAACCGGTTCCGGGTGTCCCGCCGAAAGTGGCCAATTATAAAAATGAACATAACCTATTTATGCGACACATCAAACAGCTGCATTTTAGGTAACCTGATGAACTGTTATCAGGAAAATAGTATCAGACCATATCTGAACCTGTAGTGTTACGGAATCGGTTCCGGATATCGCACCGGAAGTGGCCAAATATAATAGTGAACCAAACCCATGCATGCGACACATCAAAAAGCGGCATTTTCAATAACCTGATAAACGGTTAGCAGGAAAACAGTGTCAGACCATATCTGAACCGGTTGTGTTCCGGAACCGGTTCCGGGTGTCCCGACGGAAGTGGCCAATTATAAAAGGGAACCAACCCCATGCATGCGACACATCAAATCACGGCTTTTCCAATAATCTGCTGGCCTGTTATCAAGGAAGTAGGCTCAGACCACATTGGGGACTGCCGGTTGTATTCCGGAACCAGTTCCGGGTATCCCGACGGAAGTGGTCATATATAAAAGTTATTCAAACCCATGCATACGATACATCAGACCACGGATTTTTTGATAACCTAATGAAAGGTTATCAAAAAACTAGTCTCCGACCATATATGAACCGGTAGTGTACCGGAACCGGTTCCGGATATCCCACCGAAAGTGGCCAAAGTGAACCAAACCAATACAAATGACACATTAAACAGTGGCATTTTCGATAACCTTATAAACGGTTAGCAAGAAATTAGTCTCATACCATATCTGAACCGGTCTTACTCCGGCACCGTTTCCGGGTGTCCCACCGGAAATGGCCTTTTATAAAAGAGAACCAATCTCATGCATGCGACACAACAAATAACGGCCTTTCCGATTACCTGATGACTGGTTATCAAGGAAGTAGGCTGAGACCACATTAGGGACTGCCAGTAGTGCCGGAACCAGTCCCGGGTGTTCCTCCGAAAGCGGCCAAATATAAAATTGAATCGAACCCATGCATGCGACACAGCAAAGCGCGGCTTTTTTGATAACCTTATGAACGTTAGCAAGCAAATAGGTTCAGACTATACAGGGTGCTGGGTTTGTAAATGCAAATCATAAATGGTAATTCTACGCATATGGTCAAATCGTTACGTAGAAATTGAACTTCACATGTGTTTGACTCAAACTGGCTATAACTTGAAAATGGTCAAACTTATCGCAGCATTTGAACCCTCATTCGAAAGATTATTAAACTTTCTTCCAAAAAAGATCTTTGGATCTATTAGTTTAGTTCAATAACTTAGTTTTCTAAAGCAAATAAGCTCAAAAGTAGTGCTTTATATTTTGTTTTTGTAAATTATATTTGAAAAAATGCGTAATAAATTTTAATTTTCTCTTTGGCAAATTTGTGGCCCTTGTTCTGTTCTTCAATTCGTTCTTTGACATCAAACTTCTGTAACTCTGCAATGAATCGATAAAATTGAGAAAAAAATGGACCAAGAACTCGTTGGTTTATGTTTATTATTTGTGCTAAATTTCTTAAAAATCGCTGCAATATTTTTAACTGTGGCTGAAAAACAAAAAGACGTGCTTTCGGGCAAATTGTACAATCTTGGCCAATTTTCATTCGCATACCTGGGGGTCTTTTGCGCTACAATTCAAAATTTTGTATATATAGTTATGAAATTTCGTAAGCAGTTTTGATACTTATAGAGACACTTTCTTGCAAAATTTCATCAACGTTTATCAACTGATTTGAAAGCTACCGGTGTTGATGGGGATGAGTGTTAGTGAAAATGTTTCGTATTTTCATGTGCGATATTTGCCCATTCATAACTTTTGAATGCCTCTGCCAATTTTAATGAAATTTTCACAGAAGGTAGCTGATTATGTATATATTACGGCTGCAAAATGTGATGATTAGTGGACTAGTAATTTTAACATTACAATTGAAGCAATAAGAGGTACTCACTAATTGCTCCCCAAGGAGCTAAAGCCATGATTAGTACCAGTTAATGTTTCGACAAGAGAATTGTTGATAGTGCATCGAATATTTTAAAATGTTGCCTATGCAAGGGATGCATATTGAGAGATTTGGTGTTCAAAATTTCAGTCATTTCCTTTGCCAAATTCAAAAGTTGCAGCGATGACAAGCTAGACTAGGTGGTGTAAAAAAATCATTTTCGCATGTTCTACTGTTTCATCGCTACAACAAAAAGTAGTGCACCGATGTTCATGAAAATATACAGGTGAATTGAACACTTCTTAAGATCTTTTAATGTACCCATTGCAGAGTTGCAGCCATATTTCTGTGTCCCGATTATTGCGGATACAGGCTTTACTAGTGGAACCAAAATCATGCATGGGGTCATCCATTAAGTACATGATGATCCCGGGGGGGGTGGAGTTATGAAGGTGAAGATATGACGAAGCCATACCTTAAATTTTTAAGAGCACAAATCTTAATCCAGGTGTCCGCCCAAAGTGGTCAAACATAAATTGAACCAAACCCATGCATGCGGCACATGAGAGTGAACAAAACCAATGTTTGCGATAAATCAAATCGTGGCTTTATTGATAGCCTGTTAAACGTTGGGTAAGATTGAAAGTGAAGAAATGGTCGAAGTCTTCATATATGCAAGAGAACAAAATCGTGACCAAAACAATCTCATCAAATCATACCATTTCAAATTCATGCGGTGTTAGTATAAAGTAGGATGGATCAACGAGTTATGGGAAAAATATCATTTGATTGCTTCAACGTCGAATATAATTTTTCCAATCTCCTTTTGTGTCTAAAATTACTGTGCACAATTTTGGTACGGCTGGTTGAGCCCTTCTCATTCTCTCATTCTCGCTCTTTTCATTGCGATTGAAAATTGAATGGAAAATTTTCTTTTTCTGCATTTTTTGTTTCTCATAAGGAGGTCAAATTTTAAATGAATCGTATTAAGCGTATAAGTGTTCTCAGGATCGGCTAACGTCGACGGAAAGATCATAAGTACATATTCGACGAGAAAGGCACTATCACCACTAGGTGGATTAGTCTGTTTTTTTTTCTTGTGAAGATAAAAAATTCAAAAATAAACAAGAATCAATATTTGAAAAGCTCAATAGAACGCTGCTTCGCTGAGACAAAGGTCTTTTGTCCAGTGTCATCTCCACGATTATCCATGCACAACACACAGTCAATAATTGAATTGAATTATGTTTTCCGCTGAGAATTCGGCTTTTTGCTCTTTTTTATGACATTTATTCCATTGCATTCATCCTTTAAGTCGAACTGAAATGACAGCCCAACCATTAGTGCAACCAGTACCGGTCTTGTACTACAACGCCGTGACCTCGGACAATATTTTTCCACTTTCTTCCACACATTTGGTGCGGTCGAATTCGTTCCAATATGCATTCATATACAGTTCAGTCTGTCATGACCCGCTTATACGAAATGGTAGGATGATAGGTATGTTGTTCTCTCACCAGCATCGCCAGCGTTTTGAACTACAAAACAGCTGGCTCGGTGCTCGTCCCAGGATACAAATGAACGAAGGATAGGGTGGAAAACGAAATGATTTGAATTTTCTCACTCATGAGAAAATTCATTCTCACAGTCCTGCTCAGCATTGTGGCTTGAAAAGCACATGTTTTGATTCATTTAAGGGAGATTTTCATCACCCTGTGTACATGGAGGATAATCGACTTTTCTGGCGAAATCAGCTGTCATTAGAATGGCGAAATTGAATGTCAGCATCAGAAAAGCCGTTGCGACGAATGGAATGCAATATTTCATATTCTTCTAAAGAACTTTAAACGGAATGCTTTACGATTAATTTTGTGGAGCAGTTTTAGTCTTACACGTTCACATCGGCTTTTTTACTACCATGTACATACAGAAATGAAAGTAAATACATAAGTATGTAAATATGCTTTTTAATCACGGAATTCATGGCTCATTTAAAAAAAGTCTTCACTTCCTCGACAGCCTTAGCTGATAATTCATCCCAACAGTTTTACATTACATGTGAAATCTCATTAGAAAAAGAGGGGTAAGTAATTTGCACAATACTCTTGTTTCAAAAGTCGTCTAATCTTGCCACCAAAATACCTTCGTTGATTTCTTCCATCTATCCGTATCTCTTCATCATTATTAGACTCAAAAGCGTCCAATAACGAAACTTCTATAGCGTTACCGTGCGCTCACTTTCGACTGCAGCTGCACGACTTGAAATTGAAGCGACACAACTGCACACAAAGAATCCACCGGAAATCATATTCCAATTTAGCTTTTGATGCAAGTTGTATGCAAATGTGCGTGTTGCTCCACGCTTCCGAGACCTATGGGGGATACATGCATCGCCTGCACGGAACCAAACAACTGGTAAAGCCAACACGATGCGATGTCCTCATCGTCGTCACCGACGACGTCTGCGTACCATACCTACCTACTGGTAGTGAAACTCGGTTACAAAGTTATATTCTGCCCTCCCGGGGAGCTAAACTTGTAAGGCTTCGGGATTGGGGGCAACAAAAGTAAGCAGCAGTACCAGTAGCGGCAGCATCAACGCAAAAGAAGTTTATCCTCCGGGGCGAAATTTACCGTGTAGCCTGACGAAGGCGGAAAGCTCATGGGAGAGCTAGCTTAACCGGAAATAGCACCCATTTCAATTCGCGTCCGTGGATTTATGCATTGATGCATTTTTATTATGGCGGGACTTAGTGGGTGATTACGGTGCGTTAAATTCAACTTTGAGCAGATTACTCCAACTTTGTAGCTGGAAACTGCTGCCACCACTATACGGTTTGTGGTAGGTATGTTTGAGTTCACAGTTGAATGCAAGTAAACGTGCTTATGTGCCAAATTAATTGAGCTGCAACGTCAAAGCACGTGTTGCAGATCCTGGCGCTACCAGTGTTGCCCAGGTAACAATTTGATGTTGATTAAGCGCTTCTCTAACTTATGCTAATCAGCCTTAATTTGAACAAAATCTGAGCAAAAGAACTGTAAACATTTGTTCCGCTCTTATACACCCAATTTTGGTGATTTTATCCAGCCATAGGTTCATTTGAGCTCTCCATGAAGCTGGATTAAGGTGCAAGAAGCGCTCATATCTGAGCGAAGAACGCTTTTCAGCCTTTATTCAGCAAATGGGAATGATTTATGATTCTATTTATAGAACAGACAAGGATCAGTCGAAGCTTTAGAGTCGCTTATTCATCTTCAGTTCAGCAATTCATCATCACTTATGCAGCACTACCAAATAAAAAAAATCAGAATAAGTCCCACAGAATTTAAGCCAGAATTGCCAGGACTCTTGGTCTAGATGTAGAATAGTAGTTCATAGTTGCTGAAATTGAAATATATAAATGTTGATTATAATTGAGAATCGAACTTCGGTGCACTGATTCATAGTCACTTACCTTAGCATCTGCTCTACATGAAATGGTACGAGCTTAGTGATTTGTGAAAGAACAAGCTATACCGTCATGTCTGAATAAAAGTTGAACAATTTTGAATAAAGGCTGTGTTGAGGTTGAATAAGCGGTGAAAGTTCTTTGTTACGAATGCATGGACTAGCTGTCAAATCATCATTGTTTTGTTTACAGTTCAGTGCTCCTCGCTTCGCTTATCACAAAACACCGCTGCAGTCAGAGAAAATGAACAGAAATACAGGTAAATATTCATAATTAATATTTCACGGTGTGGATAACAAGAATCTGTTATCTATTTTTAGAGAACGCTGGTTGTTTCGCCGTTGTCGAAAAGGTAGAATGCGGAAAAACCGACGACATGCTCTAAATTATGAATGCTACTTGTAACTCAACCCCATAGATAGTTTTGAAATCCTCAATATACTTCTCAAACATCAGTTGGGCAAAAAAAATCAGTTGAGCAGTTTTTCGATGTTGTTTATGAGCATCAGTTGAACAAATAGTTACTGCAACAAATAACAGCAAGAAATGGTTATAAACACGCTCATTTAGAATATCTTTCAAGACAACAATCCCTACGTTATTAAGAAAATTTCTCCATTCTACTCCCTTCCAAAATGATAAGCACTTCATTCCTCTCATAGATCGATGAATTTCTGATGGAAGTTGGGTATTTATGAGGGAAGTTGTTAATTTTTCAATGTCCCGTGCACACAGTTTTCCTTCGTATCCGAGACTTCCATCTTACCATCCAATTAGACACCGTTTCATAATTCCAAGCTCAAGCAAATGAAGGGAATCTGCTACCCCAAAATCCTTAATCATATCGAAACCAGGTACTTTCAAAATTAGAGAATTGGAGACGAATTCCTTGACAAAATCCCATTCTTTATTTTCAGAAAATATATATTTTTTTAAATTTCTTTTTATTTGTGAATTTTAACTTAGGCTAATTCTTCACAACCAGAAAATATGGTCTTCAACACTTTTTTATATTTCTCACGTCTTTTTTTTTTAATTGCGGTAATAAGTATTATTCATTCTGAATGTTATTTTTGATTTACAATCCATTTTTGTGAATTATTATGATCCGCACAACTTTCTCACTGATGGTTTGTTATTATCATTAAAGGCTGAATAAAAGAGTCCTAGCGCATAAATTTCAATATTGTAGAAAGGCTGGATAAATGGATATAGAGAAGTTGGATAATCTTCTATTGAGTATCATATTCAGCATACTTTGATAAGCTGAACAAAATATGCTTTGTAAACTCAACAAGCTACTTTTCAACTAGATGTTCAGCTTCCGGCTTATTCAGCTATTGGCACCATTAACCAACCATTGTTCAGCATTGACTCTCACTGTTCAGCTACCATTGTTACTTGGGTGGTTGGGACGCTAAACACAACTGGCACGATGGCCCTCCACTGGCGAGACAGGAGTGTTGGTGTAGGCCCAATAAGCCACCCGTAGAAATCCCCATTACGAATAACATGAGAGAAAATACGACTCGATATAATCGGCAAAAATCCACGCGACGAAAAAAGGACTATACTATTGGAAACTTGGAACGTGTAATGGCATATCACTTGGATTCGCAGGATGTGACAGGATATTCTGCGACGATCGTGGTGTCGCAGGAACTTTGTTGGACTAGATAGAAAGTGTGGAAAAGCGGACATCGAGCGGCTACCTTCTACCAAATAGGGAATAGGATTTATATTGTTAGGCTAGATGTGACAACGTGTGATTGTGTGGCAGTCGGTCAACGCAAGGATGTGCATGTTGAGAGATAAGAGCCGTCTCTTCAACTACAGCATAATCAACGTGCCCACATGAAGGGAGACCTGACGATGAGAAAGAAGAGGTCTACGCGCAGTTAGAGCATTTACGGAGCAGAAGATCTTTTTTGTGCTTAATAGTATACAATATACAGAGTAATAACTTTTCAATTATGCATATATTTATTTGTTCAACATCATTGAGACAAGACATAATCAACAATAGTACGCCACAATACTCGGTTTGTGGCTGCCGCTCTCCATCCTCGGTCGCGCCCAATGCTCGCCAAGTCACGCTCCACCTGGTCCGCCCATCGTGCTCTCTGCGCTCCCCGCCTTCTTGTGCCAACCGGATCCATTGCAAACACCAGCTATGCAGGGTTGTTGTCCGGCATTCTTGAAACATGCCCTGCCCAACTTTTCAATTATATCTGTTAGTAATGAGTTGAAGCCAGGGTACTTATGACAGCTTGGGGCTAGGAGGTCACATTTTACAGGACCAAAGGTTTCACTGCAGCTCATCCGGGGGCGAATTGCATGTTGCTTGCTTGTTCGATGCCTTGTGGTGTTGGTGCCAATTTGTATCGGAGCTTTGTCTTCCGGATGGCCAGGAGCAGCTTGTTAACACAGAGAGGACAAAACAGAGTAAAAAAAACTGAAGAAGAAAACACAAGTGAATTGAACTTTCATACCAGACGAGCAGAGAAATTCATAAATGGATTGCATATAGGGGAGATCGCGGGTTCCCAGAACATCCCTTACTGGAACAAAGGGTTGTCTACCTCGGGCCTCAAGGGTATCCAATGGTAGCGCTCTGGTGGCATCATTATCTGGGCAATGCCAAACTACGTGGTCGATGTAATCATAACTGGAACCGCACTTAGTGCAAACATTGCTCAACGCGAGGTTAATGTAAATGCGCATCTAGCGGAAAATGGTTGGACATAAGTCGTGACCTTACGCGAATTGAATTGCGACATACATCCAAACCATACCACTACGAATCCAGTTTGACTTTCTATTCTGCAGAGTTGTAACTTGTTCTGTAGCTTAGTTGGTTAAAGCGCCGGACTAGCGATAACGGAGTCGTGGGTTCGAATCCCACCAAAACAAGTGGTAATTTTTCACAAATTTATCTCTCAATTTGCCAAATAAACGTACTTTGCCTAAAAATACTAAGTTTTTACGTCCATACCACTACACTCGCAAAAAACATTAAGAATAATGGAATGTAACCACCGTCCCAGCTGGCCATCTCGCCAATCATTTTGCCAACTTTGAAGAGAACTCTGGCAAACAAAATGGAAAAATCATCATGTGAAATTCTTTTATGATAGATCTAACCTTCCTGTGCGCCCACCTTTGCGAGAGAGTCCGTCTTCTCATTTCCATAAATTGAGCAATGTGAGTGGACCCACACAAAGGTAATCTTGTATGATATTTCGACCAGTGCACCCATCTGCTTCCTTATTTTTGTTGGACAGTAAGATGGATGTTTAACAGGTTTCATCGACCGGAGTGCCTCAATAGAACTAGAAGACTATCCGAGAAGATGAAGAAATGGTCTGCGGGCATGTTGTAAATCATCCCCAAAGCGAAGTTGGTTGCTGTCAGCTCAGCAACATAAATCGAACAAGGTTCCTGAAGTTTGCGGAAGGCGGTGAAATTTTCATTAAAGACACCGAAACCAGTAGTGGATCCATTCATGCGAGACCCATCAGTGAAGAATCTCTTACAGGAATTGACATTTTGGTACTTTTCGTTAAAAATGCGAGGAATGGATATACACCGAAGTTGATCTGGTATTCCATGAATTGCTTGTTTCATGGACAGATCGTATTTAATAGAGGAACTGTCATTGGTGAAGTGTGCACGAGGAGGATTATAACCTGGGAGGCTTATGTCAGATGACATGTAGAACAGATAGTTTCTCATGAATTTTGACTGAGTGTTCAGTCTGAGCATGTCTTCGAAGTTTTCAATTACAAGTGTGTTGCTCACTCCAAATTTATTAAGTAACCTAAGCGAGAGTTCCCAGAAACGGTTCTGAAGAGGTTTCACCCCTGCCAGGATTATACTCGGTAAGTAGGCCTTGACCAGGTTAAACGGTTTTTTCTGCTCGTGTCATTTTTTTTTTCTTCTTTTCAGACCCAAATAATTTCCGAGATTCAAATATCTCTTGAGGCGTTTGTGATATTGCGGATTCGAACAGAGGATTATTTCCATTGCTGGATTTGTTCAAGTGTTGCGGTTGAAGAGTTAATTTGGTGTTCCATTGCTGGATCGTTTCCGTTTTCTGAGATTCCATTGCTGTTGCGTTCGGTGGAGGATTCCTGTTTTTGGATTCATTCAAGCGTTGCGGTTGAAGTTGCAAGTTTTTGGTTCCTAGAATTCAAGTTTTCCGTTTTGGTTCGTCGTTGGATTTGTTGAAGTTTGTTCGTTTGTATTGAAGAGCCGCAAGTATAATTTATTTATTACCTTTTACATTATTGTATCCTGATCCCACAGTTCACAAAACAGACCTTCATTTTTGAGTTTCCTACATGGAGACTGATGAGGGGGAGGGGGGGTCAAAAGATAATGCCCATTTGCTTGAAACATCTTCATTGGTTAAACCTTTTCGTGTGAAGGTTTATCCACCTAGTTTCCCTGGACCGTTTGCAATATTTTTTCGTAAGAAAGAGAGGCCAATTAATGTTTTATTGATTTCCTCTGAGGTTTACAAAAAATACAAATCTGTGAAGGAAATTAAGAAAGTTTCACTTGACAAATTGCGTGTCATTTTTGGTTCTCGAGATGAAGCTAATGCTCTTCTGAAATCCAAATTATTTGCAAATTCCTATCGCGTGTATGCTCCTAGCGATTCATGCGAAATTAATGGAATAATTTATGATGAGTTTTTGGATTGTGAAGATGTTGTCAATCATGGCACAGGTTTTTTCAAGAACAAATCCATTTCACCTGTTACGGTTTTGGATTGTGTTCGTTTATCAAAATTATTGTTTACTGGGAATGATTCAAAATATGAACATTCTGATTGTATAAAAATTACTTTTTCTGGATCCGTTCTTCCGGATTATGTAAAAGTTGGACAAGTTATTTTCAGCGTGAGACTTTACTATCCAAAGCTCATGCATTGTGATCGATGTCTTCTTTTCGGTCATACTTCGAGTTTTTGTTCGAACAAACAAAAATGTTCAAAATGTGGGGAGTTACATTCATCATCCGATTGTGCTAAAAAATCGGATGCATGTATTTATTGTAAACAAACTCACAGTTCTTTGAAAGAATGTGCTGTTTATATTGAAAATCAAAAAAAGCACAACCAAAAAATAAGACACAAAAATAAGGTTTCATATGCTGAAATTATGAAATCTTTTGATGATATTTCTTCTCCCAATGCATTTGAAATTTTACCAGATGAAGAAGGTATTGAATCACTTCATGACGGTAATGATTTTGTTTACAAACCTCCAAGTAAAAGAAAAAGATCTAACATAAAATCCACTGTCAAAGACAATATTTCTGAACCCCAACCATCTACCTCTTTTGATAAAAACTTTCCACCTCTTCGTTCTTCTTCCAAGAATATTCCTGGGTTTCAAAAAATTGATTCCGATAATGTGCCTAACACAAATGATAAAAATTCAAATGATATTTCTGATGAAAATCCAAAGAGCTCAATTCTGGGAATTTTGGAGGAGCTTGTTAATTTTTTGGGATTAAGTGATTTTTGGAAAAATATCATTAAATTAGTTTTACCATTTTTGGCTTCCCTTTTGGATAAATTGAACACATTTGGACCCCTCATTTCTTCATTATTTTCATCCTAATGGCGTCCAATAATATTAGTGATGAGATTCACATTTTACAATGGAATTGTCGTAGTGTAATTCCGAAAATAGATAGATTAAAAGCATTATTAACTAATTATAATATCGACATATTTTGTTTAAATGAAACATGGTTAGTTTCTACTAAATATTTTCGTATTCCTAATTTCAATATATTGCGTAAAGATAGGGAATTATCATTTGGTGGGGTTTTGATTGGAATTCACAATAATATTGAATTTAAATACTTAGATTTACCATTGCTACCTCAGTCCCAGATAGAATTTATAGTTATATCAATCAAAAAAGAAAAATTCAATTTTTCTATTGTTTGTTTTTATATTCCTCCAAATGCTAGTTTTTGTTTAACACAAATTACAAGTATATTGCAACAAGTCCCTTCTCCATTTTTTATATTGGGAGACTTTAATGCCCATAATTTCGCTTGGGGTAGTGATAAAATCGATGGTAGGGGTTCCTTAATAATGGATTTGATTGATGACCTTAATTTAAATATTCTCAATGATGGTTCATTTACTAGAGTGGCTGTGCCTCCTAGTAATCATTCATGTATTGATCTTTCACTTTGTTCGAATAGTTTGGCATTGCAATCTTCTTGGTCTACTATCAATGATCCAAATGGCAGTGATCATTTACCTATTTTGATTCGAATGCACATTCCCGTTCGAAATCAATTAATTAATGAGTCTTGTACTTATGATTTGTGCAAAAATGTGAATTGGACAAAATTTTCTGATTTAATATCTATTTCGTTAATAAATAGTGTAGATTCAGCTTCACCAATTGACAATTATAAGAGCTTTTCAAATTTACTAATTGATAGTTTACGTAAATCTCAAACTAAAAAATGTGTTTCGGGTACTGTTAAAAAGGCACGTCCTTCTTTTTGGTGGGATAGTGAGTGTTCCAATTCACTGAAAAATAAATCTGATGCTTTTAAAAACTTTCGCAGATCAGGCTCCAGAGATAGCTATTTATTGTATTGTAAAGCTGAAGCCCAGTTTACTAGACTTACTAAATTCAAAAAGAGAAATTATTGGAGAAATTTTGTAGAAAATCTGGACAGTGAAACTTCATTGTCTACTTTGTGGTCAGTAGCACGAAATTTAAGAAATTATAATTCTAATGTTCCTACTGTTTTGGAATATTCAGAAGAATGGATTGAAAAGTTTGCTTCAAAAATATGTCCAGACTTTGTTGCTCCATTAGTAAATTATAAATCAAAATCTTTAAATTATTTTCCTGAGCTTTGTGATCCATTCTCCTTGGCTGAGTTCAATTTGGCTTTATCTATTACTAAAAATACAGCTCCAGGTATTGATAACATGAAATTCATTGTTTTGAAAATGTTGCCTGATGAAGGTAAACTTCATTTACTTTCGATATACAACAGCTTTTTGTTACAAAATATCATTCCTGTTGAATGGCGCTCAATCAAAGTAATAAGTATTCTTAAACCTGGTAGAGATCCTTCATTAGCTGATAGCAGAAGACCTATCAGTTTGTTATCATGTTTACGCAAACTTATGGAGCGAATGATTTTAAATCGTCTTGAATTTTGGGCTGAAGAAAACAATATTTTATCTCCGTCTCAGTTTGGATTTAGAAGGGGTCGTGGTACGCGTGACTGTATTTCACTTTTAGCAACGCAAGTTCAACTTGCATTTAATCAAAAACAAGATGTAGTGTCTACTTTTCTAGATGTCTCTGGAGCCTATGATTCTGTCCTGATTGATTTGTTGTTCAATAAAATGAACAATTTGAAAATTCCAAATATGATTTCAAACTTTATATATAATTTATTCTCATTTAAAATTATGCATTTTTTTCATAATAACTCTTCCAAAATAATACGATATAGTTACTTCGGCCTTCCACAGGGATCATGCTTGAGTCCGTTTTTATACAATTTATTCACTAGCGATATGGCATCTATTATTCCTAATGGTTGCTTTTTGCTTCAATTCGCTGATGATAATGTTCTTTCCATACGTGGAAAAAATAGAGATGTTATTGAACATTTTATGCAATGTGCTTTGGATAATTTGGATATGTGGGCTCATGACAATGGATTCTCATTTTCAGTTCAAAAAACCAAATTTATTGTGTTTTCCAGAAAACGTTCTACCACAAATATTAATTTATTTCTGAATGGACTTCAAATAGATCAAATTGATGAATATAAATATCTTGGTATTTGGTTTGACTCTAAATTGAATTGGAACACTCATATTATATACATTCAAAAAGTTTGTTCAAGAAGAATTAATTTTCTTCGTACAATTACAGGCACTTGGTGGGGTGCAAATCCTTCTGATTTAATAACGTTATATAAAACCACTATTCGTTCAGTAATGGAATACGGTTGTTTTACTTTTGGTAGTGCTGTACAAACTCATTTTTCAAAACTTGAAAAAATACAATACCGTTGTTTGAGAATTTGTTTAAAACTAATGAATTCCACCCATACTCAATCTATAGAAGTTCTTGCCAGTATTGTTCCACTAAAAATTCGTTTTCAGGAGATGAACTGTAAATTTTTGACAAATTGTTTTGCGAATAATCATCAAATCATAAGTACTTTGGAGTCGTTATACCAAATTAATCCTACAAATAGAATGTTGGATTCTTTCACTCACTGTTTAAATCAAAATCTTTTACATGTGCATTCGAATGATTTTTATGATTTTAAATTAAACATTCATACTTATGAACCATTAATTGACTTGTCCCTATTCTATGAATTGCGGCAAATACCAAAATTTCTTCATCCGCATTTCGCAAATTTACTGTTTGAACGTAAATTTGATGGAATCAGCCCTTCACAAATGTATTTCACAGATGGTTCTTTGATTAATGACATCGCAGGTTTTGGAGTATATAATTTATTTTTAGCTCATTTTTATAAATTACAATCTCCGTGTTCTATTTTTGTAGCAGAACTCATTGCCTTGTATTTTGCATGTAGCATGATCAAGGATTGCCCGCCAAATTTTTATATTATTTGCTCTGATAGTTTCAGTTGTCTGAGTGCTTTGAATACTATCAAGTTCAATTACAAATCACATCACATCATGTTGATGTTGAAAAAAATATTATTTGATTTGCATTCTGGAGGATATGTTATAAAATTTGTTTGGATTCCTGCACATTGTAATATTTATGGCAATGAACAGGCGGATTTATTGGCAAAATTTGGGGTTACTTGTGGTATACTTTATAATCGTGATATTTCTGCTTCTGAATATTTTCCAAATCTTAGAAATTATTCTTTAAATACCTGGCAAATCAATTGGGATTCTAGTGATAAAGGGCGGTGGTGTCATTCAATATGTCCCAAAGTGAATAATTTTCCTTGGTTCAAAAATGTATCTGGGAGTAGAAATTTCATTTGCACATTTTCAAGATTGATTTCCAATCACTATATTTGTAATAGTCATTTGTATCGCTTCAATATAAATGATACAAATTTATGTGAATGTGGCATATCCTATGAAGACATTGATCACATTATAATTAATTGTTCTCGGTTTATTGTACCGAGGAAAACACTGTTTGAGAGCATTATTGCAGCAGGTTTTCCAATTCCTGTATCTATACCGGATATTTTGGGCTCAAAAAATGAAACCATATTAAAACTTTTATTCAAATTTATAAATGAGATTGCATATTTCGTATGATACTGTTTCTCTTTTTTTTTTGGTATACTTTATTTTCAGCCTTGAAGATTCGTTTTTGGTGAATCCCTGACCCCTACCCTCTCCCCCACAAGGATTTCTGGATTTCTGAAGATTCGTTTCACGATGTGGCATGTTGTCCTCCTTCAAGATTGCGGCTCTGCTATGGCTACTGCCGTGTGAGCCTTTAATTTTAAGTTATTATTATAATGTTATTTGAAAAGATAAAAGAGGTTTTGTGCCTCTTTGAGAAAGATTTCGTTTTTGTAATGTTGAAATCACTCAAAGGGGTTTTTCCCTCTTTCAAAATTTGAAGTTAAAATAAACAATAACAATAATAACAATAACCCCTGCCAGGACCTCTCGACTCGCATTATGCGTTGAGTGCATGCAGCCGAGGGCAATGCGCAGACAACGCTATTGAATTCGTTCCAATTTCATTAGGTGGCAGTTTGCTGCTGAGTGGAAACAGGAAGAGCCATACTCGAGAACAGAGAGAATAGTCGTTTTGTAAAGTTTTATGAGGTCTTCCGGGTGAGCACACCACCATGTTCATGTAACTTTGCGAAAAAAAACTGATCCTTTGGTGACATTTTTGCACCAAATACTTCAAGTGCCTTTTAAAACAAACCAGACCCCAAGGTATTTCGAAGTTAAAGACTGGTTGATTTCTATTCCCGAAAGATTAAGCTTCAATTGGGCTGGATTCCGCTTTCTAGAAAAAAAAAAACAACCAATTGAGTTTTTTTGCGGAGCAAACTCAATCTCCAAGTCTCTTGCCCAACCGGACAGATTATTTAGGGAATTTTACAATGGTCTTTGCAGCATTTCTGCATGTGGGCCTTTTTAAGAAACCACAGCATCATCTGCAAGTTGTCTTAGCGTGCATTGTCCTTCCAAACAACTATCAATGTCTTTCACGTAGAAATTTCAAAGCAAGGGACTTAAACATGAACCTTGGGGTAGGCTCATGTAACTAATTCTGGAAGTTGTCAGTTGTCCGAGGGTGAAACTCGTGTGTTTTTCTGACAACAAATTATACAAGAAATTGTTTAAAATTCCTGGAAGTCCACTATTGTGTAAGAAAGACAATATAGCTATGGAAACTGAATCAAAGGTGCCCTTAACCCTAAAAGGGATACCTGGGGTCCATTGGACCCCAGGCGCCTTTCAGAGCTCGTCTTTGATGGAACACACTCAGCGAGGTGATGAAGGTATCTATGGTATTCTAAGGTTAATATCAAAGAAAACTGAAGCCAGTTGCTCCTTTTCCGCAAAGGCCAATTAAATACTTGTTGAAAGCAACACTAGTCAACCGTTTGTCCCTTTGCCCTTGCGAAACCCGAACTGTGTATTTTAAAGCAATTTATTTGATTCAACCCAATGGCCGAGTTGCGATAGGATCATTTCTTCCTACAATTTCCTTAGACATGATAACATAGCAATTGGGTGGTATGAATTATGATCAGATGCTGGTTTACCAGGCTTTTGTATAGGCATTACTTTGACCTGTCTCCATTCTGGCGGAACAATGTTGTCTTTCATGAATGAGTTGAACAGGTCTAGTAATCGTCTATTTGCGATATCTGGGAGATTCTTCAGAAGATTGAACTTTATCATATCGCGTCCCGGAGCTGAATTGTTTGATGAAAGAAGAGCCATAGAGAACTCCAGCATGGAGAATAGTCTGTCCAGAGCAGAGTTTCCGATTGCTCATGTGTACATAAATGTGACAGCGAGCCTCACACCAAATTGTCTCCTAGTTCTTCAAAATCGCAGTGTGCTGCGCTGCCAGGAGGCTAACGAAAATCTGGTGGGTGCGAGCTAGGCACATAGCTCCCGGGGAGCTCGTCTCATGCGCTGCGTGAGCTGTTGGTATCTAAGGTGAAAAACAACTTCTTGGTAACGAAGAACCTCAACAACTTTTTTCCGTTCACAACTCAAGTGTCTGGTTGGTCTATGCGATACGACTAGGGACTCTCAATGCAAAGGTGAAGGTTTCAATTCTCGTTCGTTTAGGAAGTTTTTGTCATAAAATTTTCTAATTTAATCAGCGCATGAGACGCAGCTCATGAGACACATCTTGAGAAACATGAGGCACACAACTTTCAGTCTCAAAATGTACAGTGCTCCTGGGAGCTCGCTTGCAATGTGGCTCCCGTACATGGGACTACAGCACGTGTACATCAACTCTGGTCCAGAGACCCGTCTCCTGAGGAAGTTTCCGCTGGCATGGAGTCCGGACAGACCTTTTTTGCGAAGTTGATTATCCAACGAGTGGAGTATTCGTCACTCTCGTTAGAAGATGAGTGATTTCGTATGTTACGAGCCACTCTTCAAAGCGTTGTCATCGAAGTTTCTCTTGAGAGACCCTCAATGAAATGTCGCCAATAACTACGCTTTTTCGCTTTCAGCAGGTTTTTCAGCTGTCTTTCGAGTTTAGCGTACTCTTGATACAGATCCGAAGTACCATGCCTACAAAAAGCTTTGAAAGCATTAGATTTTTTATGATATAATTGGGTGCAATCATCATCCCAGCCTAGTGTGGCTGGTCTTGTTTTGAAGGTTGCACTTGGAACACGTCGTTTTTGTGATTCTAATGCACTTTTATAAATCAGTTCAGACAGGAATCGATACTAGTCCAAAGGGGGAGGGGATTAAATGATTCGTTTCAAAAGGATACCACTGCTGCAAATTTTTGCCAATCTATATTCCTGGTGAGGTGAAAAGGAACCTGAGTTGGCTGGTCTGACCTTTCACTATTATGTTGTACAGTGACCGGCACAAAAAAAAGATCCACCATACAGTTGTAACCGTTTCTAATGAAAGCTACATACAAAAATCATAAAATATAGTTTTCAATGAATGCATTACATACATTTTACATTGTTTTAGTAATCTGTGTTGAAAAATATTTGGTTTTTGAGAAATAAAGTGATTTCTGTTAAGGATAAAATTGCATAAATATTAGGTATGACAGAAAAAAAAATCCACTTAGCAATTAATTCTGAAACTTCAAAATTTCGCCAAATTTTCACACGTCTTGCTTTTTGCTGTATGCTATTGTGATGTTTTTGACACAAGAAATTTATTTTGATATGAGTTTTATCAGTTTTGAGGTGATATGGGGCGAGTTTATTTTTCACGGTTAGTATCCAGCTTTTTACGCTGTGATGAGGGGTGATTTGTTTTTGACAGATCTTGCCGCCAGCCCTTGCAGCATCACAGTAGCGGACAATTTCAGTTCACTGCTCCCGTATTGTCGAAAGTTTTCACCTACAGGTTACCATTGTTACCATTAAAATAAACAAAACATTTCCAAAAGTTTTCAATTGAATGCACGCTTGCCTTAGGAGCTGAATAGAAAATACTATTTGTAGGATATGGGGACAATAGGAACCAAAAATATATTTGGACACTGTTTCAAAATTGCAGTGAGAAGCCCGTTTAAAATTTATTTGTCATTTAGTTCCGCGATTCCCTACTTGATCATGGAAATCTATGAATTGTGCAGAACAGGAAATTTGAACGAGGAGCAAACATGGTGGGCAAATTACGGCGCACACATTTTTCGAAGAAGAGAACATTTTCTTGCAAGTAAGCAATGGAAGAAATAGATTATTCTAAAAGAATATATAGGCCGGATTCAGAACCCACCCCAAAAAAGTATATTGGTTTATGATTACACTCATTTCGGTGACACCAACACTCAACATCTTATAGGTTGTTCTAATAACGACACCCAAATATTCGGATTCAAATCTGGTAGGCATAAACTGTACAGAGAGAGCAAAAACTAATGGTGTCCAACACGAACCAGTGCTGGCCAGTATCCAACAAGAATATTCTCTTTTGTCAGAAATCTTAACCCATTTTCATGTATAGCCTGGAATCGCCAATCATTTTCGGGGTTCAAGAGGATTACAGAACTGTGTCCTCTAATCCAAATTTGATTGTAAGTGAGTTCCTTCGAAACTGGTACTGGTAGGTAATATCCTGAATGCTATAGGGTTTTGTGCTGGTTTATTATGTTGTGCTCCTCTCCAACAATTTCTCGATGAACAACGATCACGAACCTAAAATAAGGAAATTTTTTAATAATAACGGATTTTCCTACATCAACAGTTTTGAAAACATTCAAAGTGAAAATAATTGACAATTCTGAAGCAGTGAACTGAAATTTTCGGCTGCTGCGGTGCTGCAAGGGCTGTCGGCAAGATCTGTCTAAAATGGATCACCCCTCATTACAGCGTAAAAAGCTGGATAATGGGTGAAATTTTACCTTAACTACAGAAACTATCTGTAAGCAAAAATAAATGCTAATAATCTACACTATGATAAGAATTCAGCTTGCAGATATTGCTGGTTGCTTTCAAAGATGGATTTTTGATGCACTTCAGCTATCACACTATTTCTGTTCTCGGGCACGGTTGCCGGCATCATTTTCATAAATTTAACATTTCAAAAACTTTTTCTGGAGCTCGATTTGAATAGGTCGTATGTGCTTTTGTCGATGTAAAATTCGATCAGTTTATTTTAGTAATGGTAGCCATCTGGAAGATATTTTGGAGACTTTTAATGATGGAACGAAAAGCCTGTTTTGTGAGGATTCTGCTGTATGTATGTACTTTGTTCAATTTCAACGGTTTTCGCTATAATAAAATAATAAAAATTTTCGCGAGAAAAACAGAGAGAAAATTGAATCGGAGAGTTGTCAGATGGCTAAGATTCAAAACAAAACCGAGAAAGAATCCGATGAAGCACACACCACGTGCTAATCTGAGACATTTCTCGACGTCAAAATGCTGTCAGACAGCATGGTTGCACTTATCGTCACACTTTCATACTGTGCAGTACGATTTGGTGGGAACAGTGCAATATATAGAAATGTACTTTTTTGGAAAATTTCCATGAGTTTTGGTCAGTTTTTCTTATATAAGAAAGAATCATTTTTATAGGAAAACAAAACAAAAACAGTTTCAAAATCATACTTTATTGCTCTTCAATGACAATGGAGTAATGCGATCGATATGTACTACACTAACTTTTTCGGTTTTTGAGTTCCGGGAACAGTAAGTTGTTGGCCTAAGGTCCCCTATCCCCCGTGGTAAAGCTTCCAGTAGAGGAACATTTCATACTTAGCCGCTGGATACCAGAACAGACGCTGTTTAAGCTTCATCTCTTTGGTGGTTGTGTTTATAAATAAGACAAGTTACAACAATCGACTAAAAAGCGAGAAAATTTATAAAGTACTGATTTTTTTAAAAGGTGACAAGAAAACCAACACGATCGAAATGGAACCAATCTAGAATGCGGTGCAGCAACGACCTGAACAGTTGTCAAACCACCACTTCTTGACAATACAAAATTCGCTTGGATAGCTAGCCTCATAAAAAAATCCAGTGGCAACGAAAGTTTAACAAACGATTGTCTTAATTACTGGAGATTTTTTTTATTACCGAATAGTTTGGGCTGAAGGGTCTCCGATTTTCATGAAAATTTCACCATTTCTAGAGGTCGTGTATAATTGTATATAATATCACAGAAAAACAGACGTAACACTCTAACTTTTCCCATCGTACACCGATTTAACGGTCTATTTAAACATATGACAGTTGGCCAACTGCCCACCTGTGGCGCTCGCATAGCTTTTCTTTGAGTTTGACGTTTGCTCACTATCGCCACCTAGTTGATGGTTGGCCAAACTCAGACCTTTTAGCATTGGGCGAATATGTTTCCGGGACTATGATTTTAATTGAAAAGTGTTCGAAGTGTTACGTATGTTTGTCTGTGATAATATCATACATGGAATTCAAAAAAATCCTAGTGGACTATTTTCCCGGAAAACGCTAGATGAAATTTCACGATTTTTCGAAATTTTTAACAGCCCAAAATACAAAAAAAATATATATCTCAAAAAACTATGCATCGTAGAACAAACTTTTTTTTAATGAAATCGAAGCCAAACTACCTTAGCAATCCTATAAAAATACACTGAGAAAAAAATCTCAAATTTTGTATTATTGTGGAAAAAACGTCTAGCTTCAGGAAAAAAAATGGTAAATTGATCTTACATTTTAGTGATTTTTTTTTTTATAAATAAATCTCAGAACATACTTTAAGAACATCAGTTTTTACGCTTATAAAAATTTGAATATAATCTATGATACAGACGATACTTTTATCAGCATATTTAAACGTTTTCTCTTTATGGTAAAAAAAATTCTGATTTTTTTTCTCAGTTTATTTTTATGAAATTTCTGAAGTAATTTGACGTCGATTCCACTTAAAAAAGTTTGTTCTACGAGGCATAGTTTTTGAGATATAATTTTATTGAAGTTTGGGATGTTTTAGAAAATTTTGAAAAATCGTGAAATTTCATCTGGCGTTTTTCGGAAAACTAGTCCACTATGTTTTTTTTTAATTCCATATATGATCATAAATCCACGACCTCTAGCACTGGGGAAATTTTCAATGAAATCGGAGACCCTTCGGCCCAAACCTGTTCGGTAATTAAAAAAAAACCTACTGCTTGCAGCATTCGTTTTAGCTGTATGGCAGCCTTTGTCATCTGAAGGATCGAAAGAAACAAAAAAAAAATAGTTAAAGTTAAATGTGTTCAGAGACGCTAAGAAACTGTGTGATACTTCTTATATTGCGTAGAAAATCTAAAAAAATAAGAAACATGATTGCTGAAAAAAAGTTTTTGAAATGATATTATAATTTTTCCCAAGGTTTTGACGAATTCATTTCTTAGGCAACTTGTTGGGAGAGTTAATTTGAAAAAGAGTTAAACAATGTTTAGTATTGAGCGATAAATGATGTTCAAAACATTAAGAAAATACCAACGACAGTTTTTCAAAATATCATAACTGTTGAAAGGGAATGTAAACATGTGGACCACAATATATTGTATTTAGAAAAAAATTAGTCGAAATCATCAGAATTGTTGGTTGGTTGAATAAACAAAATGAATTTTAAATTTCTGAAACAGTCTATAGTACAGAATTGTGTCTTCATCCCATTTTTCTCTATGGGTGCATTTGAATTCGTCGTCCCATACCCATGATGTCACCAAATTTACCAGGCATTCATTCGATCCATACTCCGAGAAAATCTAACCACTTCAAATCGAAGCATAAACAAACCGGCCTCACAGGAAACAAGAAAGTGATTGTTTATCCCTTTTATGCTTCGCTCATGATTATGTCAACTGAGAAGCCTCAACGCCAGAGCAGAAATCGAAAGTGTTCTGGTTCTGTGATTTCAGCTATCCCAAGCAACATTTGGCAGCTGCAGTCAAAACGGCTCAGCTCAGTCGTGGCGTGAGTGTTCGTTCTAACGGATTGTTGCTTACTAGCTTTTACTAGTGGTGCTTCTTGTGCGATTTAAAAAAAAAAGTAAAAAATGATTTCACACAATTCTTCCAGACTGTTGGGATATTTGTACGGGGGGTTGTGTCTTACCTGTTCCGTGCTCTTTCTGATCAACTCCAGCCATTTGTTAAGCTCTGGTAATTATTAAACAAAAGTGCAACGGTGATCAATATATGTATATCGTCTTTTCCGTGCAAGAAGGTCTCAACTCAAAAAAAAAATGTGGATTTTCAGAATGCGTTTTGGGTGACTAGCAAAAATTGGCTGTTTTTGAGTTGTGCCTTTATTGCTTAAAATTGATAAAAAAAAACATTATTTGTTTTAGAAATGATGTTTTTCGACAGCATTATTTAAATGTATGTCCAAATTAAAACATTATCTACATTATCTTGCATTTTCAGGTGACAATTCGGGCATTGGAGCTGTTGCTCTGGTATTTTCAGTCATTTCTTGTATTTTTGACATATATTTGATTGCCGGTATCGTATTGGTAAGTATGCTATTGTTCTTGGTTCTTTGGGCTAATAATGTGCATTCTGTGTTCCACAGCGTCATCAAAAATATGTAAAATATCATTTGGAGTTTATTTCCATTATCTACGTAATACTGTTGATTGGACTATTTGGAGGTTGTATTATCACGGCGATCGCGGTGACTGATGCAAAAGTAAACGAAATAACTAGCGCCATAGTGATCGGATCTACGATTGCTTTCTGCTTTGGACTTGTGACAATTTCGAGTAAGTTTAGATGTCAGATTTGAAACCTAAACAGTACTAATTATTTTATATTTTCATGTAGTTTTTTATACATTATCACTCTGGATCATAAATGGAATCAATAGTTTTATTAAATATGAAATAGTGCGCTCCGTTACAATGGCCGAAGGTGAAATATTGTAGATACATATGTCCGTTTCAAGGGCGTTTTCATCGTTAATTTACACAGCTTGTCATAAGTGTCCAGTCCACACTATGAAGTCGAATAAAATGTTCCAACAATAATCGATCATTTAAAAAGTTAAGCATTTACTGCAATACAACATCCCGAAATCCTTATGATCTGTTAAGATGTCGCTTGGGAGGCAACGAAGATCTGCTGTGCTAATCAGTATTCTGGGACACGGTTGTATGGGAAAAACATAAAAATTGATAAATTCTCGTTTCTGTATACTTTTTGAATTCCATTTTGGTCCCATATCATTACCTACCTTACCGGTCAGACTAAGGTCTAAGGTCTGAATCTACTGCTTTCTCTGAGTGCGTCCGAATTTCTCCTCCTGTCGATGGATGCTGGCAATGCGCAGCCGCATCTTGCCTATTAAGAGATGATGGTCGGACGCAATTTCTGCGCTACATCAAATTTTGTTCCGCACATTAAGCAGGCTTCGTCTCCATTTTCGGATGATGTGGTCGATTTAATTTTCCGTAACGCCATCATCACGGGTAGACGTGTACGCCGCCGTCGTCGACGTTTTTTCCACGCCGCCGCCGCCACGCGAATTGACCCGGCGCGCCGCTGTTTAAATTTTTCCACGCCGCCGAACAAAATTGCCCACGCCGATCAGAAAGAGACATATTTTATTTTTCTCGTCAGCACAACAGAAAATTACTTGTAGAGCTACTATTAGTCGAACTTCTGAACAGTCTGTATTGGATGATAGGGTCTGGGGCCATTTGGGCAGCGGGACCTATTTTTGGTACTTGCTGCTATAACTCAGTCAACTGAACTGATTGACTTCATTTTTGGGACACGATCAGATACGTACAGTGTTTAGCCGTGCACAAAAATTCAAGTCAATTGGTTCGAAATTGTCTGAGTTATAGCAACTAGTGACCAAAATAGGTTTCACTGCCCAAATGGTCCTTGACCCTATTTTGGCGTATTATTACAGTATTGTTGATTGCTTCCCGGTGCTTTTTTAAGATCGTTTATGATTTATTCGCGAAAGCTTTAGGTCAATAAGGATCACATTTACCAAGGATTTTGCAACATCTCTGGTGACGAAGTCTTGATTCATTATCTTAAGGATTCTCGCAAAAGACTTATTACAATCTAGGAGATTGTCATAGGTAGGTATCTATATATAGATAAATGAATTTCTGTCTTGTCTGTCTGACCCTTATAGACTCGGAAACAACTGGACTGATTGACGTAAAAATTTGTATGTGTGCGGTTTTATGGCCGTTAAGGTTCTTAGCAAGGTCTGAGAGCCCCCCCCCCTCTGTAAAGAGTGGCTCCCATACAAATGAATTGGCAGGATCCTCCAATAAATCCTTCGGGTTTCCAGGGCTGCTCCATGCGTTTCTTGTGGGATACCCAGAGAGTTGTTGATGAGATTCTTCCTGGGGTTTATTGAGGATTCCTTCAGAAGTTCCCTCCGGGGGTTCTTCCAGTAGTTTATCCTAAGATTCTCAAATAGGTTACCTCTGAGATTCCTTCAAGAGCTATGGCCAGGATTTCACCAGGTAGTACTTCCGAGATTTTTCCAAAGATTTATTCTGGGATTTTTTAAGATATATTTTCTGAGATTACTTCAGAAGCTTCTAAATTCCTTCCAAAATTTCTCTAGAAATCAATTCAGAGATTCCTCCTTGAATCTACGATTACACCTGTATTTTTTCTGAGATTCCTCTGGGAATTTCTGCAGTGCTTTCTAAGACCCGTCATCCTTCTATGATTCGAATAAAAATACACTAGAGCTTGAATGGCTCTGTAGATACTTTTCCTGTTTAATTATATTAATGGCTTCAATTGAACACAATGAATATTTCTGGGTGTCCAGTCCATCTTGCAGAGGATCTCTTGTTTTGGTAAACAAAATTTATTTGACACTTCTAGGTAGTACCTTCTGACGCTGTAAGGGTGTGGCAAAGTAGATGTTAGTCACACGAACAAGCCGACATTGGTCTTCCGTGGCTATTTATTCTAATGTGATTCCTCGGAGAGCTCCATCTAAGATTGGTTTTAGGGTTCCTTTAAAAATTCCCTCTAGGATCCTCCAGAGATTCCTTTTGGGGCTTTCTACAGGAGTTCCGGGAATCCTCCAGGGATGGAATCTAGATTCTCAATAGTTTCTTGAGAAATGTTTCGGGAATTCCAGCAATTTCACCGAGAATTTCTTCCGGGAATCCTCCAGGAGTTCTGGAAGCTCCTTCCAAAAATTCACTCAGGAATTCCTTCCTAGAATTTCATGCAAGATCCCCCCCGAGGTTCTTCTGGAAATTCTTCAGAAATTCTTTCTGAGGAATTCCAGTAATCCTACGAGAACTTCTTTCAGTATTCCGTCAAACCCTTTTCCAGGATTCTTTTCAAAAGCTCCTTCTGCGATTATTACAGCAACCACTTCTGGGATTGCTGTAAAAATTCCGGGAATTTCTTTTGGACTTCTGTCAGGAATTGCTTCTGGAACTTCTTCAGGATCTCTTTCGTGCATTCCTTCAAGAACTTGCCGGTTTTTTTTCGGGAAGTTTCACTGAAATTCTTTCAAAAACTGCATCCGGAATTTCTTCGGGAACGCTTTCCAGGATTAATCCAGGAACTCTTGATTTTAATTGGTTCCCCAAGAGTTCCGTTTGAATTTCCTGCAGATCCTTCTGGAATGCCTCGAAAAGTTCATTCTGAATTTTTTTCATATGTTTCTAATGAGCATCCTCTCAGAGTTTATTAGGAAGTATTTTGAGCAATTCTTCCTGCAGTTTTTTAAGTTCATACTCATTAAGTTTCTACAGGATTTCTTTGAGAAAACAACTATAGCAAGTACCTTCTGTTTATCCTCCAACAAGAGGATCCTTTTAGGAATCGCAGTAGGAATGCTAAATTATTTCATAATTTATTGTATGATTTTGAAATTCTTATGAGGCGAATTTCCTAAAAAGCATCTGAGACAATTGTTAATTGAAACAGCTCACTTTGAATAGTTTAACTTTGGAACACTTGCAAAAAGTCTCGAGGGATCACAGAGAAATCTCTAAGCATTAAAATACAAAAAGATTTGTTAGATAACCTTTTTTTTGTTTTAGACATATGAAGACAATCTAATTGTTTAGACAATTTGTGATAAAATATTGATGATTGATTTCCGAAACATCGGAATTTCCCAGTAAAGAATCACGGCGAACATTCCAAAGATATTTTAAACAAATCAGTAAAACTTTTATTGATATGGATGTTGAAAATATAAAGTCAGGCCACAGTAATTGTTGAGTTCTGAAATCACGCAACCGTACAAAATTATCCTGTCCAGTAATATCATAGGCCTTTTTGGTACCCTGAGAGGCTGATACCCTTGTCGGTGGGGCTACCTAAGACTCTTAAATTCGTAGAAGATCCTAAAATCATTGAAGAAAAAAATCATAGAAGTAATTTAGCGAGTCTGAAACTATGACATTTATGATACCGTATGCGTGATAATGTTTGCACCATCGTACAAATAAGGTACCGTAAAATGGGGTATCTTTGATAATGCGGGTAACTTTGATAGTTCGACAGGCATCGCATAGTTTATCTTATAACTATGATTCCTTCAACCAGTTAAGAAAAAGGCAAACGTAGATCAAAACTATACATATTAAAGTCCATCTTAAACGTATTTTCATTAAAACCGAGTTTATATTTAACTTTTTGAACAAAAAATAAAAATTGTTGATATTTTTGTCATTTGTCAACCCTTTCAAACAATCTGCTGTACAACTTTGTTCCGACTACTTTTTCTACGGTTGGCCTCTTATTCTCGGTAGATCCATAATAGTAGATTCCAAATCTGACCTTGAATCGCTTATTGAAGTGCGTTTTTACAAACTGGAATCAATCTTGTAAATTGGGACATAAATCTCCATACATCAATAAACGCCCAAAAGTATGCAATGCCCTTGAAATTTCACGTGGGTAATTCTGTTGCGTTTAAAATGTGTTTATAAAACATTCATAAACAACCCAAAAAAGTGAATTCACTATGAATAACATGTATTCATATGTTGATTTACTGTTAAAAATATATTTTACAAAGATAATGATTTTGGATAGCTAAACACACTGTGTTTTATACTCAGTACTCCACAAACTCATTTTTATATGTATAATTTTGTGAAAAAAATCCATATTTTGCTATAAAAATTCAATCTAATATATTCCACAAAGCTACTTGCATTGTGTTAATGCTCTTAAGATTTCAATCTGTGATTTTTTTTTTTAGGATTTGATGTGTTATTCAGGGCACTATCAAAGTTACCCCAAAATGGAAATGTGATTCTCGCTCATATGAAAATGAAAAGTCACCCAATATTTTTAAAATTACCGGATCTTTCGAATGCAATTTATAACTGATACCCCAGTACGTGTTTTAAAAATATAAAACTAGGAAAAATACTGTTACATAGAAAAATAATCAGAACATTTGCTCAAAAACTATCAAAGTTACCCCGTTTTACGGTACCCATATCACCTGCACACCAGAGCGTTCATGATTAACAAAAATTTTAATCATGATTAATCATTGATGATTAAAATTCCAATTTAGGTGATTATTGATTATGATTAATGATTAATTTGATTTTTAGGATGATTAAAGATTATGATTAATGATAAAAATTGGTTTTATCTGTGATTATTGATTATGATTAATGATTAAAAATGGCCCATTGATTAAAAATCATGATTAATCACGATTAATCAATCACAATAAACTGGAAATGATTAAAATATATTTATTGTTTAACATGTTTTTGAAGTTTCAAAAGTAAAAGGTACCTCTGTCCGGGAGATTTTTGAAAAAAAAAGAATCATAAATTATATTATTTAGAACAGCATTTGAACCAATTTAAATTGGATCATATATTTTATATGATGAATCATTTTTGGTGATGAATGATTAATGATTGATTAATATTTTTTTCTTATGATTATGATTACTGATTAATTATTAGATAGCAAAAACAGTGTGATTAAGATTAATGATTAATGATTAAATGAGATTTGTTGTGATTATGATTAATGATTTTGATTAATCTTAATCATTAATCATTAATCGTGATTAAATTTATGATTAATCATTAACGCTCTGCTGCACACACAATTTCTTGGTTTTCACTGCATGCACGTAAGCTCTAACTCATACCACAGTAGGTTGCAGGTAAAAAAAAACCGATTTATTAAGTTTAAAATTTGCACCATGAAGGGGTGGCAGCGGTAGTCGGGACTTGTCCACGCGCAAATGTTAAAAATGACATTTTAGAAGTGTCCAGGAGAACCGTAAAACGGTCTTAGACCAAAAAAAGCAAGGGCAACTATTGCCGAAGGTGTCCACTGGTCGTCCAAGGTTAACATGGATTAAGAAGGCTATTGCCGACTATTGCCGGCTGTTCGGGCTCGAAAGAAGTTGATCATCAATAATAATTTCTATTCCCGATCAGCCTAGATAGCCGTGTAGTGGCGGTAGCAGTTCCTTCAACTGGCTAAGAATATCACTACGGATTGTCTGATCCGGTGGTAAGAGTCCACCAAACAGGCGACCCCTAATTCATGGTGTCATGCGGCTTAATGCGTACCGTGCCTAAGAATGGATGGTTAGGGGGTCTAATAAAAACCTAACCGCTAACGGTGCCTGTGGAGTACCAGGGCACCCTCCACAGTATTTTGCCCTTACTGTGTTAAACGGAGCAATGACGCAGTGGACCTTATTTTTCTCCTGTAAATAGTAAAAAAATGAGTTAAAATTATCCAAACAAATCTTCACCACGCGAAGGGTGCTTCAGCTGTGCTCAACAGAAGATTTATTAGAGAAAAATTAGACGTGGGCTTAATTCAAGAGCCCTGGGTAAATAGTGGAAGGGTAATGGGTTGCTCTTCGCAGAATTGTAGGATTTTGTACGACGAAAGTCAGTCTAATCCAAGAACAGCCATTTTAGTAAGTAGGAGAACAAAATTTGTCCCAATTACTGAGTTTACTACAAGAGACATTATTGCGATTAAAATGGAGGTCCCAACAATCCAGGGAAAAACTGAGGTATGCATTGCTTCTGCATATTTTCCGGGAGACGTTGATGATGTGCCTCCATCTTTGTTCGTAAGTTTTGTTAATTATTGCAAAAAAATAAACGCCCAATTTGTAATAGGGTGGGATGCAAATGCCCATCATACCATATGGAGCAGTACAGATATTAATAAAAGAGGTGAGGATCTCCTGAATTACATTTCGTCTAATAACATAGACATATGCAATAAAGGGAATTCTCCAACTATTGTTAATGCTATTTGGCAGGATGTTTTAGATCTTACGCTTTGTAGCTACCTGCTATCAGATAAGATCGCGAACTGGCATGTTTCTAATGAGGGATCATTGTCAGATCACAAACATATCAGGTTCGATTATAAAGCCGGATCAAATTTAATTGAAAGCTATAGAAACCCAAAGAAAACTAACTGGGACCTCTACAGCTTTTATTTAATGAATGGAAATTGATATAAGGGTGAGCAGATCTTGTCTGTTTCACAGTTGGAAAATACCTCTGATGAGATTATTGATAAAATGATTTCATCATATCATGCTAGCTGCCCAATCCGACAGAGGTCATCCAACAGGGATGCCCCTTGGTAGAATGATAAGCTGGCAGATCTGAGGAAGAAATATAGACGGTTGTTCAATAGAGCAAAAATTACATCTGATTGGGTTCAGTATAAACAAGCCCTTACAGAATACAACAGAGAATTGACAATAGCCGCCGCCGCCGCCGAAGCAGTTTCCAATGAAAAATGTACAATTACATCAAACAATTCATGCATTAAAGTAAATCTATTTTATATAAATAAAAAATATCTTAAGGCGAAACTGGAAGCATTTCCTCATTTTTTTGGTTTTTGATTTTTTATTAAATAACGAAGCAATATTTTCAAAATCGGTTTTCGTGCACATGTAGAGTATGGATCAGGGTATCTTCTGATTTTTTTACGCGGTAGAAAATGTTTTTCGTTTTTTCAGAAACCATTTTTTAATGCAATTTTGTTCAAAAATGGTTTCTGAAAAAACGAAAAACATTTTCTACCGCGTAAAAAAATCAGAAGATACCCTGATTCATACTCTACATGTGCACGAAAACCGATTTTGAAATTATTGCTACGTTATTTAATGAAAAATCAAAAATCAAAAACTGAGGAAATGCTTCCAGTTTCGCCTTAAGACCTTGTTATGAGTGTTTCGAGATTTTAGCGTTCTACTGTTTAACCCAAAGATGATCTATTAATCTTTAGATATGCTATGGATCACATGTTGGTCAGACCAGATCAGTAATGGTTTTGCTACATACATACGCCCTTTCAAAAGTTGGGTGAAGAATTTTGCAAAACAAATAACTTGAAAAACATGTTCAGATAGTAGCTTATATAAAGCCTGTATCCGCATTAATCGGGACACAAAAATACAGCTGTAACTCTGCAAAAGATACATTAAAATTGCTTACATTTGGGCTAATAACGTCTTCAGATGTGTTCATTTCATCTACAAAATTTTATTTGAATCGGTGTAGTAGGGTCTGGGACCATTTGGGCAGGAGCACCTATTTTGGGCACTTGCTGCTATAACTCAGTCAACTTTGAACCGATTGACTTGATTTTTGAAACACGATCAGATACTCACAGTATCTAGCCATGTTTAAAAATTCAAGACAATCGGTTTGAATTTGATTGAGTTACGGCAGCAAGTGCCCAAAATAGGTGCTCCTGCCCAAATGGTCCCAGACCCTACTTTGTGTTTTAGCAATGAAAGAGTAGAATGTGCTCCATTGAATTTTGTACAGCCCCTAGTTTTGCTTTTCAGCGCTGTAACTTTTGAATTTGGTAAAGGAAATGGCTGAAATTTTGATCACAAACCTCTCAGTCTACATTTGTTGCATAGGCAAACTTTCAAAAAAAAAAATGATGCACTATCAACAATTTTATAGTTGAAACATGTGTTGGAACTAAACATGATTTAAGCCCCTCAGACAGCAATTAGTCAGCACCCTTTATTGTTTCGATTGTACTATTGAACATACTATACCAATAATCATCAAATTTTGCAGGCATAATATACACATAATCAACTACCCTCAGTGAAAATTTCATGAAAATTGTCACTGAAATCCAAAAATTATGGATAGGCAAACATCGCACAAGAAAAAGACGAAACATTTTCACTAACACTCACCCCTATCAGCACCAGTAGCATTCAAAACAATTGATCAAAGTTAATGAAATTTTGCAAGAAAGTGTCTCTATAAGTATGCTAACAAAATTTCATAATTATCATCACAGAAATTTGAACTGAAGCGTAAAAGAACCATCTATTTTGCAAATGAAAATTGGTCATGATTGTAAAAAATGCTTAACACCACGTCTTTTTGTTTTTCATGCACAGTCAAAAGTAACGCATCGATTTTTATGAAATTTGGTACAAATAATAAACTCACACCAAAGAGTCAACTATTTGGCCAATTTTACCGATTCATTACAGTGCTACAGCCGTACTTTTGTGCGGATACAGGCTTTATGAGCAAATCTTCATTTGAATTGACAAACTGGCGACTACGCGATTCATGCTTTGAACTGGGAATGCTCATAGGCCATCCACAGAGCGAGCTCCCAAATAGTTTCCCATCGTTAATCAAAGTCGTCGTAAATAAAACGACGATGCCGAATGGAAGGAACCTGGAAAATGCATATGAACTATCGTATGAACATCATAACTTTGTCATGGACAGCAAAACCAATACTGACGCTAGTACAACCTGACGGTTATCGTGTAGCCTGATTTTTCATTAGGGTGCGACTGTGCATTCTTTTCTGTATTCGCATAACTAAAATCATAGTCCATTGCAAAACTAGACAAACGAAATCAGTCATATACCAACAACAAATCGTCCAGACAGTAACAGTTAGACAAAACATAAGACCAAAAACGAACAATTAGTTACCCCTAAAGATGACACAAACCCCCAGTGTCGAAACGTCGGGCAAATAATAAACCTCGTTTTCCGTTTCGGAAACTGCGTAATCTTAAACGATTCCTGCAATATTTGAAACAAAATATCAATGTTCAAGTATGAATTTTACATTGATAAAACATAGGTTTCACCTTAAAACGGTTAGGTTTCATTTAGGTATTTTCATGTTGTCCTTTGAATTTGAAATGTTATCATTTTTTTTAATAACTTTAAGGAAATTAAGAAAAACATCGGTATCAATAGTTTTATCAACTTACGTTTTATGTGATTAAAATCCAGAAAAGACGACTTTTTACGTTCAATTGCTTATAACAAGCCACACTCTAACGGACAGGTGCATTCCTTCTACTGGTCATAGTGCTCACCTTTTGTGCTGCACACTAGGGAGCATTGTGGGTGAATGTTTTTACTGGACACGAAATTAGACATTCCCCCAAATCGTCCCAAGTTCATTCAGCTTCTTGCGGAGTATGATAGGCTATTCGTTGTAGTAGGTAGACGCTGCTAGAACACGTCCACATACCAACAGAGCAGAGGTTGGATTGCCCATTCACGTGGGAATGGCCATTTTTCACTATTTTCAATTTCAGGCTTTGGTTTTGTTCCGTGCATCATTCTTCATGTAGGGTAAAAGGGTATAATGCGCCCCACCGGGGCAAAACGCCCCCCTTAATTTTCTAGCGATTCAAGCGCTTTTCGCATGCGTGATCGATTAGAAATCTCGAATATTGAAGAATAATTGCCATCAAGCTGGTCCGTTAGTGGATTGGTACAGAAAAGCAATAAAAATATCAAAAAGTCTGAAATCGAGGCTTTTGGCGTAATATTTTACCTCTTGTAAGCTGACTTCATTGTAAACGAAGCTAGTTCTGTTCGCTTGTGTTACATTGCAACTTTTATACAGTTAAACACTTGTTGAAAGACTCTCCTAGGATAACCATGTGGTGGAATTATCCCCTGGGACAGTTTTATCACGGGGCTGGACGTTTTTCTTTTGATGGGGCGTATTGCCCCGTTTGTTTTGAAAAGGCAAATTTTGGAACGTTTTCGAAAAACGTTTCAAAGCTTCCAAAGCTACCTCTCCAAAGGCAAAGTTCACATGCAACACTTCACTAACTTTAGTAACAACGATTTGCAGTGAACAATAGATGGAATAAGGCGCCAGTTTCAGATATATTGCCATTTCTGCTTAGGGGGGGCATATTATACCTGTTTACCCTACCTACCTACTGGGAAGCAAATATGCTATGCAAGGGTTTGAAAATCTTGGCTCTTCGGTCGTCGGATACCGTGCAGGGTTCCCTATAAGGTTACATATCTGTTCGAGACTGCAATATTTTATGATGAACATAGGGTAAACAGGTATAATATGCCCCCCTAAGCAGAAATGGCAATATATCTAAAACTGGCGCCTTATTCCATCTATTTGAGACTGACTGAGGCTTACCGATTTCTCAATAGGCCCAGTGGCTGAACCAAGACTCCCGGATCAACTAGCTCAGTAGCATGAGACCCCTCGAACTGGGTCTCAGGGCCGGCATGCTACTGGGCAATTCGGAGTGGTACGCGGATCAAGGTGTGCGGAAACTATGGTCTTTCTTTGGCTATGGAAGAGTGTATGTGTTTGGGTAGAAAAAAGGCAAATTTATTAAAAAGCTACTGTGTGGTCTATAATGTTTATTGGGCTATGGCGATTTGTGGTAGATCAGGATCGTTGGGTACGTACCGGTGATGTGCTGGCGAGCGCTCGCTGATGGCTGCTAACGGCAATGGCGGCTGGCGGTGTCGGTCCCTTTTGTTACGTGCCGACTGGAATGGCGGGTCTGGCGGTCGGATTTGCAAGTGGGATGGCGTTCCACTGCTGTAGGGCCACTTTCGTGACCTGGGCTTGGCTACGGCGTCTTCCTTCGTTGGCAAAATCGACGGACCACGGACGAGACCGTATTGGCCACGCCGAGAAGGGTCCTCCTTAACGTTTAGGGCTGTAAGCCCGAGGAACTCTCTATCGGTCGGTTGCTGTGACCAGAGAGTCAGGTCTTTTGCGTTTAGGCGTAGACCGGTAAACCGATCTAGGCCGATTCGTGCGGATAGTGAGGTGGCGCTTCAGTGACGGTACCAAAAGGTAGGTCAAAAAGGTCCTGAATGAACGTAGGCTGCTTTTTTCAATTATGCAGATTCACAGAACGAAAAACTATTCAAAGCCACTTTTAAAAGAAACTCACTTCTATCACACACGAACGCCGTTTTCAAAGTGATCATGGCGATCGCCTCAAGCCTTAAAATGCCCTCCATTCCATCCTTTCCATATGTTCCTTCGTCCTTACTCCATGTTGCCTATCCTTGGTAGCAAACAACCACCCATTATGCTACCAGGTTGCCTACATTTGTACTCACAGCTCAAGTTTTCGCCCGCCGCCCATTTTCACCACAGTTGATTTAAAATACAATTAACATTCAGATTTCAACATTCGAACAAACTAATACAAAATTACATTTTTTTTTTCATTTAACTAACAAAACCTATTATTAAGACCAAACACTAATCAAACAAACACTACAGTTTCCTTGACAAAATGCACAAAATTAAAATAAATCTGGGGATCTTGTAACTGAACGGTTACATATTGTTCACTGCAAATCGTTGTTACTAAAGTTAGTGAAATGTTGCATGCGAATTTTGCCGTTGGAGAGGTGGCTATGGAAGCTTTGAAACGTTTTTCGAAAACGTTCCAAAATTTGCCTTTTCAAAACAAACGGGGCAATACGCCCCATCAAAAGAAAAACGTCCAGCCCCGTGATAAAACTATCCCAGGGGATAATTCCACCACATGCTTATCCTAGGAGGGTCTTTCAACAAGTGTTTAACTGCATAAAAGTTGCAAAGTAACACAAGCGAACAGAACTAGCTTCGTTTACAATGAAGTCAGCTCACAAGAGGTAAAATATTACGCCAAAAGCCTCGATTTCAGACTTTTTGATATTTTTATTGCTTTTCTGTACCAATTCACTAACGGACCAGCTTGATGGCAATAATTCTTCAATATATGAGATTTCTAATCGATCACGCATGCGAAAAGCGCTTGAATCGCTAGAAAATGAAGAGGGGCGTTTTGCCCCGGTGGGGCGCATTATACCCTTTTACCCTAATGTTTATTATTGTCTCGAGGATAAAGAGTAGGTATCAATTAAGGTGTTTCGCGCTTTACTAAAGGGCGAACACGAAATTATTGCAATACTTACAACTGACTGTAACTTATTTTCCAGTGGACAGAAATTAGTTAAATTGTGTACAGTGTCTATAGACATATACTTTCACACATAATAGTTATACGGAAAATATCCTCAGTGTTCAGTTAGATATCAAACACCACCCCCCCTCATTGTTCACGGGCTTGGTTTCAGTATATGTAAACAAAGGTAAATATACGTATACAAACTGCCCTGAAATTCTGCTTTTCATCCGATGAATACATAAAATATTTATGGAAATTAACGGTGTTGCAATAATGCCGAGTTCGCCCTTCAATTCGGTTTCGTTTCTAAAGTTTACTTGACATTGAGATTTTTTTGTGCAATCACTGAAAAAACATATTTAAGCAATTAGTTCTGCAATACCAGTCAAATAATCCTGATGATACAGAAAAAAAATGTAGTTAGAAGGCACAGAGTTGGTAATTGGCAAATTGAGAGATGAATTTGTGAAAAAAATCGCGTTCTGGAGAAATTTGAACCCACGACTCCATATTCGCTAGACCGGTGCATTAACCAACTAAGCCACAGAATAGGTAATGATTCTGTGGAATAGAAAGCCAAACTGAACCCGAGCTCACACCATGAACATTTCTTTTTTTCACGAACCATCTCTTTTCGGCTCACTTTTAGACACTTTCTGTCCAGTTCAACAAAGTTCCTGTAACTCCACGATGTCGAAGTTACGAGGATTTAGTTCATCGTAGATTATGCTGTCACATCCTGCAAAACCAGGTGACTTGCAATTCCTTGTTCCAAGTTTCCAATCGTAGTCCTTTTTTCGTCGCGTGGGTCTTTGCCGATTGTATCGTGTCGTATTTTCTCCTATAGGAGGGATTTCTTACGGGTGGCTTATTGGGCCTCCTGTCTTGCCGAAGGGTCATCGTGCCACCCGAGTAGCACACATGTTCTACAAAAGTATATGTAAGTCTTATCTGACTGAATTTGGACATAATATGAGTTATTGCTTTTCTAAAACATGAGTGCTATTAGGGTAGTTCGGTTTAACGTCCCAACCAACACTGGGACGACCACGATGATTGGGCTACCACCTTGGCTCTATCTGGGTGTAATGCAGCATTTCTTACTTAGCCGCTTGATGTCAGAACAGACGCTGTTTGAGCCGCTCCTCCTTGGCGAACAGACGCTCGAGTCGTACCCAGTGCTGAAAAATTAATTTCGTCATATCTAAAGTCAACCATCTACAGCTTATTTTAGGAGCTGAACGGACTGCCTTCGAAAAATGCCAATGATATTCACGGTGAATATCATTTGGTATTTTTCAAATGTAGTCGTGAGATTTGCCTTAAATATTCGAAAAATAGCGGTTTTCCGTGACTTTCTTGCAGAACTGGTCTAGCCGCACAAATTTTCCATATACCTTATTGTCAGGTTCAGCTTCTAGGTTTAGATATGACGAAATAAAATTTTCAACACTGCTCGTACCTCCTCAATCTAGCTGAAGTCGGAAGGACAACAGTGCCCAGGTACACTAAAGGGTGATACGGTCAAAATTTGGTCACACAATTTGTTTCATAACTTGAGACTGCGTACACCAAAACAGCTGATTTTTGGATCAGTAATGGTACATTATATGTAGCTTATAGCATAAAATTTTCATCAAAATCGGTTTAGTATTTGCGGAGATATTGTGAATCCTGAAAACTGCAATTTTGTACAAAGAGGATTAAAAATCAGAGGGGTGTGTGCAAGACACAACCGCATGACGTAAACTACGTAAAGCTGTTTGTTATGAACGACAAATGACTACTATGCAATTTCTTTGGATCAATAATAGAATTTGTAGTGACTAATGGTTTGGAAATCGTTAATTTTGACAAGGTAAATTCTACAAGATTCTGGTGGATTCTGGGGATTTGTGTTGGAAATATTCATTACAAAGTTTGAAGCATAAGCAAAGCCTCAAGAAATTCCTTTATAACTATACACTGTACACGCAAGAAGGAAGCGTACTCGCCAAATTCGGTGACACGGCCAGGTGATAAGACAAGCTGTTGCATTTAGTTTAGGAGTAGGAGGTTGCAAAATTCGGCGGTTTTGACACTTATGTGACCACCAGCGTCACTTTGTCAGAAAATCTGCCGTTTACTCTTTCTGAAAACTGCTGATGAAGCCCTCAAAAGGGTTGTTTGAACCAGAATTTGTTAAAAATATTGCACATGTTATCAATAATTTCGTTGTTCTGCCAACAAATGTCAGAACAGCGACGATGATAGGCTTTGTAAGAATAATTGGTTTGATAGTCTCAATTTTCAAACACTTGTTATGATGAAAAGGAATGCAATAGTGCAATTTTCGCACTAGAGAAATGTAGCCTTTTCTGCGACAAGATGCGGATTGATTTCCACAAAATGCTTTTGATGTAGTTGGTTTCAAATTCTTGGCGGTGGCAACTTTCTCGGAAAACTCACCGTACCATCTTTCAGAAAATTGTTGGCCCTTTAAAGAACTGTTCGAATCAATTTTACAGAAAATTGAGCTCCTATGCGACAAAACATGGTTAAATTTCCGCGCCGCGCCTTTGATGCAGTTGATTTTAAATTCTCGGTGGTTTCGACACTTTCACAACGCACACCAAATGCTTTCGATTGAACATTTGCATAATTTCGATAAATCATGCAAATTTTTAGGCAAAATTGTAGAGATTTACGAATTTTGCGAAGACTTGCACACATTGAAATATGGCAACACTGAGTAATACATTCATCAAAGTGAAATTTTCTTCATCATGTGAGAAGAAGAAAATGTTTTCGAAATTGCCAATCAACTAGCACAAACAAATTTGTATTGAATATGTCATGGTTGCGACGGAGCGCTATTCAATTTTCACACAGCGCATATAGTGATTGACATTTGTATCCCGGGCTTTCGTCCTAAGAAAATTATTCTTTCTCCCCCGTGGGACATTTTCGTAGCCCTTACAAGGACTGTTTTACTGCAAGCGCTATTCAGCGGTGTAATTTTGTTGGCTTCTGCAAAGCTGCCCGGACGCCCTTTGAAGCCAGAATGAAGAAAGCTTTCGCTCCTGCCGCACCAGAGATCTGATCCGGTGTGAACTGGTTAGCAGCCCCACTGGTACCGCGCACAACGATGCAAAGACGACTAGCAACAACCGACGACCACCGCGCCCGGCTAGCCAAAGCATACTGAAGGGAGAAGCAAACGGAGAAACTGGCTAGCAGTCTTCCGATGCGTCTTCCTCGAGGTGTGAATGAATGATGAAAGATGCGTAGAAGTTTGTGTCCCGACGTCTTTCTTGGAAAATTATTCGGTTCTCTCTTGTGGAAAACATTTTCAAAGCCCTTAGAAGGGCTGTTTGAATCTATATGCAGAACAATAATTGTTTAATTATTGCGTACATGAGGTGAAATTCGGTAATTATGACAACCAAATCCAGATCGGCAGCGTTAGCTTTGCGTGACGATGCTGTGCAAAACGTCGTCGGGCAGCAAGGCTACCGTGTCGTATCAGTTTTGCCGTGCATCAGTTTGAACCGGCTGGTGGGGGCTCCAGTAGCGCCGCGCACGACGACGATGCGAAGGGAACATACGAAAGCGCCACCATCGACGACCACCACGCTCGGCTAGCCAAAGCATACTGAAGGGAAAAGCAAGCGGAGAAACTGGCTAGCAGTCCTCCGATGCGTTCCCCTCGAAGTGTCACGAAAGAATGATGGAAGATGAGAAGAAGACAATAACTTATATACTAGACGGCTGTACGGCAAAGAGGTTCAAATTCCCCTCTCGCACGTGATTGGTTAGATGAAAGAGGGGTGAAAATTAGTGATGCCATACAGATTTTCGCACAGTGCACACAAAATGCTTTCCAATAATAATTATCTCATTGAACTTTTGCAAATCGATCAGCACAATAATAATGTTTAACAAATAATTTCTATAAATCTATAAATTTTTCGGCAAAATTGTAAAGAACATTCAAGAATTTTGCGAAGATTTGCACACATTGAAATATGGCAACACTGAGTAATACATTTCATCAAAATGAAAATTTCTTCATCATTTGAGTTGAAGAAAATGTTTTCCAATTGCCAATCAACTAGCGCAGTTTTCACACATTTGAATTGAATATCTCAATAGTCCTGTTCAATGACGTAGGTTGAACTTGCTCGAACTTGCTCCATCCCACTCTTTCCCGTTTATTGACAAATGGGTAAGAGTAAGATGCAGCAACTTCGACCAAGTTCAACCTACGTCGTTGAACAGGACTAATGTTACGACAAAGCGCAGTTCAATTTTCACACAGCGCTCACAGTGATTGGCTTTCCTCATGAGAAAATTATTCGGTTCACTCCCGTGGGACATTTTCGAAGCTCTTACAAGGGCTGTTTTAATTTACTTGCAGTATTTCTGCAAGCGCGTTCACTAGCGTGCACAAGGGGGGGCAAGGGGGGGCACTTGCCCCCCCTTTTATAAAAAAAATCAATGCACCATTTTTGCAATTCTTGCGCCTTGGATCTTAACACGCAATGTTGAAAATCACTGAATCATGGTGGCAACAAATGCACCACTGACACATACAATTACAGACAAAATGTCATGCACAACCATGATGTTCTCAGAATCATCTAGGCTAATCTCACGCACCGTCGTTTAACTAATCAGTGATGTCAGAACCATATTTGAAAAACATGCACCATTTTGGCATTTCGTATTCCAAAACGGTAATCCATGTACGTGAACCATGGTGACTTCCGCACCACATTGAATTCCAAGCACCATTTTTGCAATTCGTGCACCTAGCCATACAAAATAACAAGTATCACTGAATAACAGTGACGACGATCTAGGTATCCACGCATTATGATGATCTCATGAAATGTCTTGTTATCAGTTAAATATCTAATACCTCATACTGATATGCACCATCATGAAATTTTATGCACCATCACAGCTTTTCAAGCACCATTTCAGCGTTTATCATATCATCTAGGCATCTAATGCACCATCATGGCAGAAGCATCACATAAAATACATTTTTTTGTATTCTATGCACCATTTTTTGCAATTCGTGCACCTAACCATGCAACATATTGATAATCTTTGAAAAACGGCAACAACTAATGCATCACCTAGCATAATGCACCTTCTTCAAAGCTTTCCATGCACCATTTTGGCTTTCACTATATCACCTAGGCATCTTATGCACCATTATCATGTGGTTCAAATTTGAAATTGATGCACCATTTTGGCATTTCGCATACAAAACAGCATTCCTTGTACCTGGACCATGTTGATTTCTGTGCCACATTGAGTTTCCTGCACCATTTTTGCAATTCGTGCAATATGTTGAGTATAACAGAATTATGGTAAAACTAATGCACCATACGGACATCATGTAGCTCATTTGCATTCCATGCACCACCATGATGTTCACATAAATATCTAAGTACCATCTCACGCGTCACCTAGGCATTTAATTCACATTTGAATTTCATCAGCTCCATTTTGCCATATCGTACACCTAATTGTATTCCATGTACCTGATCCCTGTCGACTTCCGCACCACATTAAATACTATGCATCATTTTTGCAATTCTTGCCTTTTGGATCTAACCACCCAATGTTGAGAATCACTTAATCATGGTGGCAACAAATGCACCATTGATAAATACAATTTATTAGTATGTCATGCACAACCATGTTGTTCTCAGAATCATCCAGGCTAATCTCACGCACCATCTTTTAATTAATCAGTGATATCAGCACCATATTTGAATAACATGCACCATTTTGGCATTTCGTATTCCAAAACTGTAATCCATGTACGTGAACCATGGTGACTTCGGCAACACATTGAATTTCAAGCACCATTTTTACAATTCATGCACCTAGCCATACAAAATGTCGAGTGTCGTTGAATAACGGCGACAACTAATTAGTATTAATACAGCACACTAACATCATGTACCTCTTCAAAGCGTCCACAGAATCATTTAGGTATCCACGCATTATGCTGATCTCATGCACTATCTTTTAATCAATTAGGAATCTAATGCATCATACGGATATGCACCATCATGAAATTTCATGCACCATCAAAGTTTTCCAAGCACCATTTCAGCGTTTATTATATCATCTAGGCATCTGATGCACCATTATGTTGTGAACATCACATAAAATACTTTTATTTTATATACTATGCACCATTTTTGCAATTCGTGCACCTAACCATGCAACATATTGACAAGCTTTGAATAACGGTGACAACTATTGCAGCACACTAGCATCATGCGCAATCTTCAAAGCTTTCCATGCACCATTTTGGCATTCACTATATCATCTAGGCATCTTATGCACCATTATGATGTGGTTTACATTTGAAATTGATGCACCATTTTGGCATGTCGCATGCAAAAAAGCATTCCTTATACCTGGACCATGTCGATTTCTGAGCCACATTGAGTTTCCAACTTTGTACGAATTGCAAGTGCACCTTAACATGAAGCATGAAGGTTATATTCGTCAATCAAGGTGAAGCTAATGCACCATACTGACATCATGCATTCCATGAACCACCATGATGTTCACAGAATCATCTAGGCACCATCTTTGAATCAAATATGTGTCTAATAGCGAAATCATGCACCATCGTCTAATTTCATGCATTACTAAAGTTTTTAAAGCTTAATCGTGGCGCTCACCATATCATCTAGACATTTATTGCACCGTTATTATTGTATGAAGTTTCGTACATCGAAATAGTATTTCATGTACGATGTCAACTCGAATGCATCATACTGACATCATGCACCATATTTGAATGACATGCTCCATATCAGCATTCCATGCACCATACCAATGATCTCAGTGTTACCTAGAGATCCTATACACCACGGTAACATCATGCACCTTTATTGTCGCACGCAATTTGATTTTTATGCAGCACTAACATTTTTATGTTCACACCATCTCCAAATCTCATGCTTCATCTTAGCATTGTATAAATCAAATTGCAATTACTTACCACGCCTGCACTATCTTGACGTTCCCTTGATCGTTAAGGTATACAATGTACAATACTCACATCACACATCTTTTTAAAATTATATGCACCTTCTTGGTGTGCATTGTATCATCCACAATTGAATTTTATATACCACTTTTTAATTCACGAGAATCACTTTACCAGCTCGGGAAATATCTGGAGGAATCCGTGGAGAAATTCCAGGAGAAATCCTTGGAGGAATTTCAGAAGAAATCCATGAAGGACTTTCTGGAGGAATCCCTGGAGGCATTACTAAAGAAGTGCTTGAGAGAATTTTTGAAGGAAGCTCTCAAAAACTGGAAGAGGAATCCGGAGAAATTCCTGTAGAATTTCCAGGAGAAACTACTAAAAGAATTGCTGAAAAAAATATTGAAGGAATTCCCTGGAGGAATTTCAAGAGGTATCTCTGGAGGCATTCCTAATGGAATCCTTGAAGAATTTCCTGGAGGAATCCGTAGAGGAATGGCTGGAAGAATCCGTAAAGGAATTCGAGAAATAATTCATGGAGGAATTTTTCGAGAAACTCCTGGGCAAGTTTCTGGAAGAGTTCCGGCAGAGTTCATTGACGAACCCCTGGAGGATTTCCTGGAGTAAACTCTGGAGGCACTCCTGGAAGAAGCCATGGAGAAATTCCTGGAAGAATTTCTGGAGGAATCCCTGGAGAAATCCTTGTAAGAATTCCTGAAGGAACTTCTGGAAGAATGTCCGGAGGAATTTCTGCAGGAATCCCTGAGGAAATTTCTGGAGGGACATTTGGAGGAGTTTCTAGAAGAATTCCTGGAGGAAGCTATGGAAAATTGCTGGAGAAATCCCTGATGTAATCCCTGGAGGAGTTCCTGAAGGAATTACAGGATGAATCCCTGGAGGGAGGGATAACAAAAAGAATCTGTGGAGGGATTCATGAAATAATTCCTGGATGAATTGCTGGAGGAATTCCTAAAGGATTTATTGGAAAATTTCATGCATGAATTTCTGGAAGAATTATTCGAGGAATTCATAGACGAATCCTTGCAGACCTTACTGGAGAAATCTCTGGAGGAATCAGTGATGGCATTCCTGAAGGAATCTTTGGAAAAATCCGTGGAAAAATTCCTGGAGGAATTTCTAGAGGCATTTTTGAAAGAATTTTTGGAAGAATTTCTGGAGGATTTTCAGGAGGAATCCCTGGAGACATTCATAGTGGAATCGTTGGAAATCCATTCTCTATGAAATTTCCTGGAGAAATCCCTGCTGTAATCCTAGGAAGAATTTCTGAAGGAATCCGTGAAGGAGTTCCAGGATGAATCCCTGGAAAAATCCTAGAGAAATTTCTGGACGAATCCCTAGAGGTTTTTTCTGGAGAAATTCCTAAAAAAAAATGCAGGGATTCCTGGAAGAATTTCTGGAGGATTTCCTTAAGGAATTCTTTGAAAAATTTCTGGAAAAATATTTGCGCCTTCCTGGAGGAATGATTGAAGGAACTCCTCGAGCAATTCCTGAAAGAATTCCTAGAGGGATTTTTGAGGAATATCTGAAGAAGTTCATTGAAGAATCCCTGAAAGAATTCCTGAAGAAATTCCTGAAGAAATTCCTGGCGAAATCCATGGAGGAACTCCTTGAGAAATTTTTCGAGGAATTCCTGGAAGAGTTCCGGGAGAAGTTTTTTTCTGGAGAAATCCGTGGATAAATTCTTGGAGGAAACCATGAAGATTTTTTAGAGGATTCTCTGGAGCAATAACAAATTGTCGTGGAGAAATTTCTGGAGAGATTCTTGGATAAATTCCAGAAAAATTCCTGTAAAAATTTCTGTAGAAATCGCTGGAGGAATTTCTCGAAGAATTCCTGGAAGAGTCCGGGAGAAATTTCTTCAGGATTTTCTGGAGAAATCCGAGCAGGAATTCCATAAGGAATCCTTGCAGAAATTCCTGTAGAAATTTCAGGTGGTATTCAAGATGGAACTACTGAAGGATTTTTTGAAGGAAATAATGGAGGAATTCTTGGAGGAATTCCCGAAAGAGTTCTTTGAGGTATTTTTTGCGAAACATTTTTGGAGGAATTCCTGGATGATTTTCTTGAGAAATCTCTGGAGAAATTCCTGGAGGAATCCATGTTTGCATTCCGGAAAATATTGCTGGATAAAATCCTGAAGATTTTTTTGGAGGAAATAATGGAGGAATTGATTTATGAATTCTTAGAGGAATAACTAGATAAATTTCGGGATGAATTCTTTAAGGAATTTCTGAACAAATAATTAAGACTTCCTGGAGGAATGACTGGAGGAACTCCTTCAGGAATTTGTGAAGGATTTTTTTGAGCAATTTCTGAAGCAACTCATGGATGAATTGCTGGATGAATTCACGAAGAAATTGCCTGATAAATTCCTGGAGGAATCCATGGAGAAATCCCTGGAGGAATTCCTAGAGAAATTCCCGGAAAAGATTCGGGAAAAATCCTTTAGGATTTTCGGGAGGAATCCGTCAAGAATTTCTGGAAGAATCCCTGGAGACAAAATTGAAGTAATTCTGGCAGAAATTCTTGAAGAATTTTCTGTAGGAATTCCTGCAGGAACTCCTGCAACAAACCCTGGAGGTATTTCATGAGGATTCTATGAAAGTCTACCTGGAGAAATTCCTAGAGGAGTTCTGGGAGAAATTGATTAAGGATTATGTGGAGGATTCCGTGGAGGATTTTCTGGAGGAATTCCTGGATGAATTCCTTGAGAAATTTTTGGTGGAATCCATGGAGGGAGGAAATTTTGAAGGAATTCCGGGAAAAAATCATGGAGAAATTTCTGGAAAAATCCATGGAGGTATCCTTGCAAGGATTCCGGGAGATATTCCTTTAAGATTCTCTGGAGGAATTCTGACTAAAATTCCTAGAGCATTTTGTGGAGGAATTCCTTGAGGTATTTCTGGATGAATTTTTAAAGAAAATTATGAATAAATCCCAGAGAAGTCCTTGAGAATTTCCTGGAGGAATCCATGGAAGAATTGCTTGAGAAATCCAGGAGGAATTCCTGGAAGAATTCCGGGAGAAATTCCTTCAGGATTTTCTGGAGGAATCCGTGGAACAATTCCTTGAAGAATCCCTGAAGGAAATTCTGGCAGTCATTCCTAGAGGATTTTTTCTAGAATAAATTTCAGGAGGAATCTCTGGAGGAATTCATGGGGGTAATTCTGGAGGAATTCCTGGAGGTAATTCTGAAGAAATTCCGGGAATATTAACTGGTGGAATTATTTGGGGAAATTCTGCAGGAATATATGAGGCTTCATGGAGAAATTTCTGTAGGATTTTTTAAAAGAATTTCTGAAGAAATTTTTTAACGAATCCCTGCAGGAATTTCTTGAGCAACTTCTAGAAAAAGTTCTGGAGAAATTCTTGGAGGAATGCAAGGAGGATTCCCCGTAGGAATTCATCGAGGAATTCCTGGAGGAATTCTAGGAAGACTTCCGCGAGACATTCCTTCAGGATTCTCTGGATGAATTCTGGCTGAAATTCCCAGAATATTTTTTAGAGGAATCTCTGGAGGAGTTCTTGGAAGAATTTTTGGCGCTCTTCCTTAAAAAATTTCTGAAAGAATTCCTGGAGGAATTTTTGAGGAATTTCTGAAGAAATTCATGGATGCATCCTCGGAGGAATTCCAGAAGAAATGATTTGTTAATTTCCTCAACAATTTCTTGGAGTAATTCTTCGGGGAATTCAAAAAATTCTAGGAGGAATTCCTGGAAGAGTTCCGTGAAAAAAATTCTTTAGAATTATCTGGTGGAATCCGTGGAAAAATTCTAAGAGGAATCCCTAGAGGAAATATTGTAGAAATTCTGGCAGTCATTCCTAAAAGATTTTTTCCTAGATGAAATTTCATTAGGAATCTCTGGAGGAATTATTGGGGTATTTAACAGAGGAATTATTTTAGGAATTCCTGGAGAAATATATGAGGCTTTTTGGAAAAAAAATAATGGAGGAATGTCTGAAGGAACTTCTCGAGGAATTTCTTAAGGAATATCTGGAGTAATTTCTGAAGACATTCATTATTAAAACCCTGGAGGAATTCCTGAAGAAATTTCAGGAAAAAATCCTGGAGAAATTCCTAGGGGATTCCGTGGAGAATTCCCTGGTTGAATTTCCCGCGGAATTCCTGGATGAGTTTCGGGTGAAATTACTTTAGGATTTTCTGGTGGAGTCCATGGATGAATTTCGGGTAGAAATTCCTTGAGGCTTCTCGGAGGAATTTCTGAAGGAATGTCTGAAGAAACTACTCGAGCAATTTCTGAATACCTGGAAGAAATTTTTGAGGAATTTCTGAATAAATTTATGAATGAATCCCTTAGGAACTCTTGGAGAAATTGCTGTAAAAAATCCAGAAAAAAATCCTGGAGGAATCCATGGAGGATTTTCTGGACAAATTCCTTGCGGAATTCCTCGAGGAAACATTCTTGGGGAATACTGGCAGAAATTCCAAGAGGATTTTCTGAAGGAATCCCTGGAGGAATTGCTGGAGGAATTCCTGGAGAAATTTCAGGAGTTCATCCTCGAACATTTGTAAAAGAATTCCTGGTGGAGTTTCTGGAGGATTTTTTGAGAAATTTCTGAAGAAATTCATGGATGAATCCCTGGAGGAATTCTTCGTCTCTCTGAAATTCCTGGAAAAAAATCATGGAGAAATTACTGGAGGAATCCGTGAAGGATTTCCTGGAGGAATACCTAGCGGAATTTCTGGAGGAGTTCCGGGAAACATTCTTTAAGAATTCTCTGGAGAAATTCTGGCAGAAATTCCTATAGGATTTTCTGGAGAAATCCCTGGGGGAATTTCTGGAGGAATTCCTGCAGGATTTATTTTAGAGAAATTCCTGTAGGAATTTCCTGGCGTTCTTTATCGAGAAATTTCTGAAAGAATTTCTGGACGAATTTGTGGAGGAATTTTAGAAGGATTTTTTAAAGTAATACACGGATGAATCCCTGGAAGAATTCCTGAAGAAATTTCTTGAGAATTTCCTGGATAATTTTCTGGAGGAATTCCTGGAGGAATTTTTCGAGGAATTCCAGGAGGAATTTCTGGAAGACTATCTTGAGAAATTCCTTTAGGATTTTCTTGAGGAGTCCGTGGAGGAAATATTGGGGGAATACTGGCAGACATTCCTAGAGGATTATTCCTAGAAGAAATTTCAGGAGGAATTTCTGGAGGAATTCCTGAAGGAAATTTTGCAGGAATTCCTGGAGTATTTACTGAAGGAATTCCTGGAGGATTTTTTTTTAATGAATTTCTGGAGAAATATATGAGACTTCCTGGAGGAATTTCTGAAGGAATTATTAGAAGAATTTTTGGGGGAATTCCTGGAGGAATTCATGCACGAATCATTGAAGAAATCCTGAAGGAATCTCTGTAGATTGCAACAAGGATTCCGATCAAAATGTCCTATCTAGGAATTCTGACTTAATATATGGAGTTTTCTCACATTCTAGCATCACTCATTGTCCAGGATGAAAATTCTTTCAAAATGACTATATTTTTTTGTCATAATTGATAACATTCTCGATATTCTTTATTGTATTTGATACGTTTGTAAAATTTTATAAGAGTCGAGATAATGACTTCATATTAAAGTTTCGCATTGCCTTGAAATCATCACCATCCGAAGCCTTCTCTAGAATCCCAATATGAAGTACTTGGCGATGTTAGCACCACAGCATGTTGAAACCCCTTCTTGGGAAATCATATTGCGTGTAACACCATAATTCTATTTTGCACCATCATGATCATACATATATTGCACCATCATTGTAGTGCCCCCCCCTAAGCAAGAACCCTGCGCACGCTAGTGAGCGCGTTCCATAATTTTGTTGATTCCGATGTTGGCTTGTGCTGCCCAGACGCCCGATGGAGAAAGTTTTCGCAGATCCGATCCGGTGTGAACTGGTTGGCGGCCCCACTGGTACCGCGCACAGCGTTGCCATGACAACTAGCATCAGCCGATGACCACCGCGCATGCCTAGGCAGAACATACTGAAGGAGGCTTTCCTCCTGAGAAAATTATTCGATTCACTCCCGTGGGACATTTTCGTAGCCCTTTCAAGGGCTGTTTTAATTTACTTGCAGTATTACTGCAAGCGCGTTCCATAATTGTGTTAATTCCAATGTTGGCTTGCGCTGCCCGGACGCCCGATGAAGCCAGAATGAAGAAAATTTTCGCAGAGCTGATCCGGTCTGGTTGGCGGCCCCACTGGTACCGCGCACGGCGACGCGACGACGACTGGTAAAGCAAGTGGCAACAGCCGACGACCACCGCGCTCGGCTAGCCAAAGCATACTGAAGCAAGAAGCAAGCGGAGAAACTGGCTAGCAGTCCTCCGATGCGTTCCCCTCGAGGTGTCGCGGAAGAATGATGGAAGATGAGAAGAAGACAATAATTTATATACCAAGCGAGAAAACCCAAAAAATGTGCTCGCTCCTGATTGGCTGGATAAAATTAAAACATAGGTTCACTTTTCCGCAATTTTCAATAGTTTGCTGTTGAAAATCAATAGTTTTCTCTATTTGACATGAAAGGGACATAGTTTTGCGATTGTTTGATGGCAAAATTTTAAAAATCGGTCAGTAAATGGCTGAGTTATTAGCGTGCAAAATCTTTCATAATTTCGTGACGGTCGCAAAATTTAGATTTTCATTTTACACCCGGTGCCGTGGTACAGTACCGTACCTTCCCCATAGACGTAGTTTACGTCAAAAATACGAACACATTTTTACTCTTTTATTTATAGAGCCAGAAATACTGAACCAATTTCAATGAACATTTTTCTGTATGTAAAGTATACATATCAAAATGATGTCTAAAAATTTCATTCAATTTGATCCAGCCGTTACCAAGTTATATTTGTTTAGGTAGTCAAATTTTGTCAAATTTTGTCAAGTCAAGTCAAATTTTGGTCACACATTTTTTTTTTCATAACTTTGGACTGCGTACACCAAAACAGCTGATTTTTGGATCAGTAATGGTGCATTATAAGTAGCTTGTACCATAAAATTTTCATCAAAATCAGTCGGTCTTGCGGAGATATTGTTGAACCATGAAATCTGCAATTTTAAAATTCTGTTCAAAGAGGTTTCACAAATAATAACACATTTTTACTGTTTTATTTATAGAGCCAGAGATACTTAACCGATTTCAATGAAAACTTTTCTGTATGTAAAGTATGCATATCAAAATGTTGTGTAAAAATTTCATTCAATTTGATCCAGCCGTTACAAAGTTATATTTGCTTAAGCGGCACCCGGTCATTTTTTTCATATTCAAACTGCTACAACTTTGAAAGTATTCATACAAAAGGGCTCAAAATTTTACTAAGAACATATTTTCATAATAGTATTATACTGTAAAATTTTGATAAAAATCGAAGCAGTATTGGTAGTTCTATAATCAAAAATTCCAAAATCAAAAAACCTTAAATTTCTGAAAATTTACTATGGAGCGCCTTTGTACAAAATTTTAAAAAGGTAGGTCGATGGTTTTATCTATATATCAACCAATACTTAATCGATTTTGATGAAAATTTTATGGTATAAGCTACATATAATGTAGCATTACTGGTCCAAAAATCAGCTGTTTTGGTGAACGCAGTCTAAAGTTATGAAAAAACTGTGTGACCAAATTTTGACCGTATCACCCTTTACCAGCTAAGCACATAACTCACTGGCTGTATTTGCCATCGCTTGACTCGTGGAAGCATGAGGTAGGAACTTGTGAGAATCAAACCTATGTTGGACGCACATCTTCAGAGTATGAGAGTTTGTAATCCCCTATTTTCGTCTAGAATGGTACCCACTACATCAGGCTGCAGGTCAATTGTAACCGCTTGGGGGGCGTCCATAAATGACGTAGCTTTATTTAAACGATTTTTAATACCCACCTCCCCCCTCGCAGCATTTCGTCACAAATTTGGGTAGCCCCTTTATGAATAACGTAGCTAGTTAAACAACAACCCCCCCCCCCCCCCCCCACAATAAAATGTTCATGTAAAAAAGCAAGTAAAACTAAAAAAAAAATCGAAGCTTTTTTTATTCCTGTTCGGGTTTGTCACTGCGACCAGTTTTTAGATCTATTGTGACATTACCCGTATCCTTAGTGTAGTGCATGTCGCATTACTCCATTGCCATTGAGGGGCAATAAAGTATCGATTTTGATACAGTTTTTGTTTTGTTTTCTTAGAAAACAAAACAAGAGTACTGATATTGGCCATGCATCGGAAACCTAGCATCACCCTTGTTTTACTGCTAAATTCTCCCCAGTAGGAAGTTTAGGACCCGGGTTTTAACATTAGCAGCAACATCATTCCAATAATGGAACATGTGTTCAGTAATAAGGATTCTAGTATGTTCCTTACGTACTAGCACTTTCCAGTCTTCGAAGAGTTAGTACATACATGGATCCCTAACCCAATTTGATTTCCTTTGCATTGAGTTTAGCCTCAAATGGTGAGGTTTTTAACTATATGCAAAGTAAAGTTGGTAAACTCAGTTTTATTCAAAAACTGGAAGTCACCAAAACACCAGCAGAAAGGACTAAATACTAAAATTCCTTGAATTACTAGAACACATGTTCCAAAATTGAAAAATAGGACGACACTAGCTTTCGGTTTGGTAGATCTATCACCGCAACGCAACCCAAAAAGGCGATCTACCCACGTTACGGGCTCCGTTAAAGATCGAGCATCTTTTAAACCCCCTCAACCATTCATCCCTCAGCACAGGTCGCCTGACACCTTGGATTGAGGTTACCTGTTTGGTGGACTTTTACCCCCGGAACAGGTGGTCCGTAGTGCTATTGTAAGCCGGCAGCTACACGGATGCTTGGGGGGCGTCCATAAATGACGTAGCTTTATTTAAACGATTTTTAATACCCACCTCCCCCCTCGCAGCATTTCGTCACAAATTTGGGTAGCCCCTTTATGAATAACGTAGCTAGTTAAACAACAACCCCCCCCCCCCCACAATAAAATGTTCATGTAAAAAAGCAAGTAAAACTAAAAAAAAAAATCGAAGCTTAGTTTGCCTTCTATTTCAACTTGTATGTCGAGTTTGAGTTTGAGTTTCTTCTAAAATTCTTTCAGCAGTTCATTTTGGAACTTTTGGGATTCCCATTTTTGAGATTTCCTCCTTTTTGTATTCCTCCAGGGGTTCCTTCAGAGATCCCTCCAAGAACCCTTTCCGGAGTTCCTTCTTCGATTCCACTAAAACCTCCTTCTGGGATTTCTCCGGGGTTTTTTTTTCTAAGGTTGTTCTAAAAGTTTATCCATGGTTTTCTTCGGGAGTTCTTTCAAAGTTTTCTTCTCCTCTGTTTCACCAGAAGATTCTTCGAACATCTCTTCAGGGATTTCAAACGGAATTTCTTTTGAGATTCCATCAGAACTTTTTTCTGGGTTTCCTGAAGAAGTCTCTTCGGGATTCCTCCAGGAGTTGCTTCTGTGATTCCTCCAGGAATTCTTTTCCGGATTCCTTCAGGAATTCATTCATGGTTTCTTCTGGGAGTTTCTTCTGGGATTCCTCGAGGACTTCCTTCTAGGTTTTATCCAGGAACTTTTTTCTGCATCCTTCCATTCACTTCTTTTGGAATTTCTTCAGGATTTTCTTTCTAAAGTTTCACCAGGATTTCTATCTGGATATTTTCCGGGATTCCCCAAAAGTTATTTCCAGGATTCCTTCAGAAATTTCTTCTGGGATTCCTTCAATAATTTATCCCGTGATTTCTTTAGAAATCACACCACGAGTTCCTTCTGAGACTGTTCAAATAGCTCCTTCTGAGTATCTTCCAGGAGTTTATTCAAGATTTCTTTAAAAGTTCCATCTAGAATTGCTCCAGGAACTCCTCACGGGATTTATTTTGAAATTTCTCTATGATTTCCTTTCAAGCTTCCTCCAGGAGCTTCTTCTCAAATTCTTCTAGAAGCTCCTTGAGGGATTCCTTTTAAGATTTCTCCAAATTCTTTTGGGATGTTTTCAGAAGCCTTTTCCGGGATTCCCAGTAGGATTACCTGTGAAAATGGTATCCTTCTCCTGTTGGGGAAACCTATAGAGAACACCATGAGAAATTCCTTACAAAGCTGCTACAGGAGCTCCTTAAGAATTTTTTTGGAGGATTTTTGTGGAAACTATATAAGCCATATAGCCGAGGCGGTAAACGCACGGGTATTCAGCATGACCATGCTGAGGGTGACGGGTTCGATTCCCGGTCGGTCCAGGATCTTTTCGTAAAGGAAATTTCCTTGACTTCCTTGGGCATAGAGTATCTTCGTGCCTGCCACACGATATACACATGCAAAATGGTCATTGGCAGAGGAAGCTCTCAGTTAATAACTGTGGAAGTGCTCATAGAACACTAAGCTGAGAAGCAGGCTTTGTCCCAGTGAGGACGTTACGCCAAGAAGAGGAGAGAGGAGGATATAAGCCACTCCTGGAATAATGCCATAATGCCAAAAACTTAGACAATTTTCCTTTGCAGCCTTAGCAGCGTGCAGTGCCCTATAGCGAAATTGATTATCTTACACATTATTATTTCATTATTCATTATTCTTTACGCAGGATTTCAAAAACATTTTCTCAGGTACAGTTGTTGCGTCCGGTAGCTGCATATCTTATGAAGGGAAGCTGGCATTTATGTTCATTATTTGTTATTTACATTAATGTGATGAAAAAAAACAGATCATTCAATATAGGGTAAAAGCTCCCTTAGTGGAGGTAGTACCAATAGTGGTGGTAGTGGCAATTTAGCACTATTTCGACCAAAAAGCTTGTAAATAATATTTTTTATAGATGCATCATACCTAAATAATCACATTATTACAGTTTTGTGTTCAGGATTTGTCGAAAACTCTATTTTAAACAATTGTTTTCCTTAATATTTTTGCTCCTTTGCACCTTTAGTGGTGGTAGTGTTCCTATAGTGGTGGGTCCCATAAGAATTCAATGGGATGCGCCACTATATAAACCAATGTAAAATTTTACCTCCATAATAGGAACCGTGTACCTATAGTTAGTAGAAGTGATTTATTAGCAAAAACTGAAATAAACAATGGTGTTTACATTTCGTCCCCTTAATGCTAGAACTAGGTAACTCGAAAATCATAGTTTCGAGAAAAACTACTTTGAAAATTTTACAATTTTTCATGCATTTGTTCCAAAGGTATGGAGCAATTAAAATAATTATTTTTTTGCGTTGATTGCTTATTCAGTTTCTACTCTTTCTGCTACAAGAAAAAGTTTTGAACTATTTTGGTTTAAACTTTTGATAACAACAATGAATGGTTAAAAAAATGTCGAGTTACCTAGTTATAGCACTCAAAACGCAACATAAATAATGGAGGAGATGTTCTGAGATACCTAGTTTTTGACACTATAAATATCATTCTTTTCAGTTTTCTTGTTGCAGTATGCAAATTTAAAAGGGTTCACATGTTGAAATTAACGTGTAGGCTCAGTGTACCAGTTATGGCTATAGTACCTCAAATTCGCCATAGTTGATTTTCAACCTTTAAAGATACAAATCAACAAGAAAAAAATTGTGAACAACAGATCACGATCACAAAAGATGATTGCGATCATTCAAACTTCACAATTTGCTCAAATTATGGTAGAAATAATTCATTTTCCTTAACTTTTCGGCCTCCTTGCACCCTATTTCGCCATAGTGTACCAGTTATGGCAAATCCCATAAGGAATGCATGTAAATAGTGCGAAGTGGAACCCAAATTAACAAATGTGTCCATAACTGGTACAGGGTTCCTATCATTGGCACACGCCGTAATAAATACTAAAAGTAGTTTTGGCTCCGTTTTTATATTTTTCCTGTAAAGTATGAAAACTAATCAATCATTTGACTTATTGTTTACATTCGTCGGTCTTCTTCTTATTTTTGTAGAACTAGTTTTTCTTAGGTGGTGCGATAACTGGTACAGACACCCTAATTACTGATTTTTCTAGGATGCCTGCTATATCACCACATGACACCTCAAAATGTTCATAAATAATCGTCTACGAACAATCACAGTTTTTAGCTAAACCAATACAAGAATTTTTTTTTAAGTTTTTAGGCCTAAAATGAAAAACAGTAGTAGATTTTGAATCTACTAACAAAAGAATGACTAGTAACATTTCCACGTCCAAGCAGCCGATAGCTTTTAACCTGTGCGGTTGGAAATAGATATGGTTTTTCCAGTTACCTAGTTATAGCACTCAGTTCTTGTATTCTACACTGAGATACCTAGTTTTGAAAATGGTGAATATTATCGTCGTTTATAATCGTATTTCATTGGTCTTTGGATATATTATAGAGCTCAAAAAGCTCGACATAATGGTATATTCAACTCAAAAACGTCAAATTTCGAGTTACCTAGTTCTAGCATTAAGGGGACGATTTTTCCTAGCAAATTTAAGTGGAAAACTACCGAATAACGTTTTCAGACTTTTTATTTCGTGGTATTATCAATTTTTCTCAGTTATTTTACTACAAGCAGCTACTAATAGCACCACTATTGGTACATTTACACTATATACTTTTTTAATTTACTGGATAATGGATAATACTTAAGTATTTGAGTAAAAAACTTATTAGGCTCAGTAGAAAGCTACGTATCATATCATGAACCCCTTAACCCCTATAGTCACATTTCGTCACAAAATCACAAACACCCTCCTCCCTCTCAAAAAGCTACGTCATTTATGGACGACCCCTTGCCGTCACTCAGCGAAGTAAACTAACGAAAAACATCAAAATACCTTATGAATTTTATCCATAACTATAGAGTATGGACGCCATAAGAATAACTTATGAAAATTGTTTCTGGCGTATTTTGAACAATTTTATAAGGGATGATACACAAATTATGTCACTCAAAAACCAACATTTTAAACCCCCCCCCCCCCTCTTCACTATGTCACACTTTTTGTATGGGACCTCATCCATATTTGTATGGGTCGTCACGTTATGCAGAACCCTCCTCTCCTCCCTAAAAGCGTGACGTAACTTGTGTATGACCCTTAAGATAGAGTTTTGAAAATAGGAAAAACATCTCAAAATAAGGTTTCAAGAGATTCAGAAATACCAAAATGGATTTTTTTTTATTTGTTGATAAACGTTCAAACGATCGTTCATCGATCAAATCTGACTTATACATGTCAATGGTTGCTTCGTGGTTGACCTGAGATGGTACCAATTGCACTGAGATGCATATGAATAAGCACTGGGACACTCTACTTATTTTCAAAGTTCAATTTAAGCAGCTCATACATTTTTGATCAATAACGGCACCGGCCAAGTCCTTATACAGTCAGTTAAGAAGGAAAAGGCATATTACAGTGTGATGGTTGTTGCTACTAGTGACCGAGAGTCCCCTCTGCGTCCCCACAACACACGGACTGGGGTGTATTTGATAGACGAAAAGGATGGGAGATCTGGGGGTCACCGTTGGGTCCACATCACCAATCATGGATGGAGGATATTCATAGCGTTCGTAAGGTGATACATAGTGTGGTGATATTAGGGGGATTGGGGTATAATGCCCAAGTAACATTTTCAGTTTTATGAAGCACTAGAGGATAGGAAAACCTATTCCATGTTCACAATGAACACTACCCAAATACGTACGTATAAAAGTAAACCATATGCAAAAGCAGCATTTAACGCCATGTATCAATTATTAATTATTACTGCTTGTTTTCAAGATTACCTAGAAATACCAGAGTTCACTTTTATCAAGTTCCGGGTTTTATACATCCATTTTTCTTTTGGGTTCATATGTGACCCTCCCGGCCCCAATGGTTTAAAACCTCTCAAACCCATTAAGGCCACAAACCCTCATGAGCCCCTTTACGTGCAAGTTAGTTTTACATATTCTGAAGAAACAAAAAGCAGTTTGTTGTGCGCATCGAAATGGAAATTTATTTTAATTCAATTATGTCTCGCTCCCTACTTCTACAACACAGTTTTCTCGCCCAAATTTTCTTATTCGGTTTTGAAAAACAATCAGCGTGTTTTTATAGGGGCAATTCTCGCTGAGACCGGCCCAGTATTTACATCTTGTCTTCAAACATGTTTAAGTTGCCGACTTTCTGAAGATCCTCGCTAGAAAAGTAAGGAAAATGTATTTTATTACTCAAATTGTTGGACCCCTCGTTAGTTAGAGCCACAACAATTTTTGCCCTCGATTTTGATCAAATGGTGGCTCATTTAAACCGTTGTAACGCGAAAGTTTCGCTATAAACCACCTCAAAATGAAATGTTGTTAAAACGAGGAAAGATAGAGCTACTATTAACAGTAATAAAAAGTTGAGTTGGCCATATTGATTTTGGCCGCCATCTTGGATTTTTATACCAAAACATTTTTTTCACCATGATGCCAACCACCGATTTTCAAAATGTTGGCATCAATTGAAAGCTGAGACATTTATACAAAACATATAAAAAAAATAGAGATGTCTTTTTCTTCTTCCATGGAGAAAACGTGGTTTATTTTCAAAACTGCAGATAACTTTTGATAGGAATAAAACAATTAAAATATGAATGTGAAATCTGCATTTTTAATTTTTGAATATGCAATGTGCCAATTTGATTTGATCCTTAAACTCAAGCCAGTTGTCTCTCTTCTCTCTCACTTAAATCCCTCAGAAACCCTCTGTTTCGACCCCATCGAAACACATTTTTACGAAAAATCACTACCGTAAACCGGGGTCAAATTGATCTTCGGGTTGAAATTGATCAGACGTTTTTTCGTTAGACAAAGTATATTTTAAATATTTTCCTTACATGTACCGTTTAGTATAGGATTCCTACATCGCGATACTTGGAAGGAAACTATGTAAAGTATGCTTGATCTAACTGAAAAACGTCTGATCAATTTCGACCCGGAGATCAATTTGACCCCGGTTTACGGTACTGATGTCAATTCGCTGAATACTTTTACTCCATATGCAAATGTCTAGTATCCTTTTAAAGCCGCGCGTTTTTAAATAAACATTTGTTAAATATTTAGCAAAACAAGACGCAAATCTTGAATCCTCTCATTTACATGAGAACAATGCTTTAAAACACCTTCGCCTTGCGATGATGAAAAGCAAACGGTACTGATTGCCACTTTTTCTCGCTTTCGACGCTGATTGCAGATTGCCGGTTGATTCTGTTTACACTCGCAAGCACTGTTAACACCCCAGAGTCAGTTGAATTGAGCAGTATAATTGAAATCCTTCCGATAATAAGGAACAGCCAAGCTAAAAGTGTTTGCTAGTTAGCCCGGTTAATTGGAGGAATCGTACCAAAACGGTTTGACTGCGGAGGTGAACTGGTATGCATTTGTTTCCAAGAAATATGAAGGAATGTGTTTCATACCATAATAAATCTTGCGAGATGAAGGTAGCTACCTGGATGTTTTAAATTTGAGCGGAAAATTGAAAAGGGTTGCAGCTTTTGATAGATTTTTCTCAGTGCATCTTTGCTGCACTCAGAACATTCAATGGCCAGTTGCAATAAGCGAGGAATGAACACATTATGCACGGTTCTGTGCGTTTCAATTATGAGTAATTGAAGCAGAATGATAGGATGAGAAAAGTGCTTTTTCCCGGCCAATCGATGGAAGTCTTCGGTATGTTCTAGAGTTTTTTTTTTTATGGTAGAAGATTCAAAAGATAAGGTGCTCGTAAAAATATGCCTTGTCGAGCAAGTTTTTAATTTTTGCTTTTAGATTTATTTTTGAATGTTAACCCTCGAGCAGTCGCGTCTTTGACTACCTGCAGCGACGCCGCGCTCACTCTGTGTACCACAAGCGTGCATTTTTCTTGGTGCGTGTACTCAGTACACGACGCGACCGCTCCCGGGTTAATACATCTTGTTATTAGCTGTGTGAACACTAGCACCTACTGTATTTTAGATATTGGTATGTTTGTTTAATACCCCACTCTTAACTTAGGCCATTTAAGCTGCATCCCCAGACGTCACCAAACGCATGCTATTATTCGAACTAGTGCTAATTACACCTTTGAGTATCCAAACAATCAAAGTATATTGAACTGAAAAGAAAAGATAAAAAAAATAATAAATAGCAATGATATCACTGCTGAATAAACAGAACTTACCAGTTGCAATTGATATATAAGAAAAGTACGACATTGTCGTAACCATTGCTGCTGTACTGATGTCATAAGCCGTTTTGCCGCTGTTTCTTATGTCGATACCAGCTCCGATGCAACCAAACAATAGATTAACAATTTGCAGCACGTAACCAATTAAGATGAGGTGTAAATAGAATTTAATGAATTCCACTCGATGCTGTAAAGAGGATACTTTTTAAATAACATGAAAACCAATCATGACAATCATTAAATCAAATTACAACCATCACGCAACAAAAATGACAATGTCGCATCCTGCATTTATTGCGACAATACACCCAATGCGACAAAGGTTTGTCTCAACTTGAACAGAATAGGATAAATCGATTTTGGGTTAAATAATCATAATTGAGGGGCCCAGATAGAAAGAGGGTCTAGTCGATAATGAGCTGAGCATATCAGTCTCCAGTTTTCCAGTTGAGCATATCACATTTTGTGACACATGATGCACATTAGACCTGTTCACTTCTTTTTGGCCTACCCGTGTCACATCAAATTATCAATCCACATGCAAAAACAAGTCTTCAGTCCAAAAATGAGCCAAATTGATAAAGGTTTAGAGGTGTATCAAATCGATTTTGTGTTTTTTCGAGCATTTTCAAGAAAATGTACTCCAACATCCAGAAAATTGCTCCGAAAAGGTATCGAAAACACCGTTAAAATATAGTTGGAACAATACTCTACAACTTTGCCGAAGACACTACGGTGTTTAAATTGTTTATTTCAAAGTTATTCAACAATTTTCGTTAAAAAATCGAGAAAAAATACAATATTTTTACGGTTTTTCATGTAAAAGTCATGTAAATTTACATTGTTTTAAGTGACTAATTTAATTAGCTATTGCTCCTATGTGTTACGAACATTTCGTCCATACATCATTTTAGTGTAGGAATTCGTTTCCATTGAATAATTATCAAAAGTATGTCACGTTGATACTAAAAATCGCATAGAGTTGCCAGCACAAAATTGAACAAAGTTACCCATGATTGAAACGTCATTACATTTCTTTGTCGCATGTGCATCAGTTTCAATTTGGTGTAGATGGTTGAGCATGAGACTGCTGATTCGAAGATTCAAGGTTCGAGCCCTGGCACAGGATTTTTTGCGTCTCGATCCAGCTGTAAGTTAATGAGACTACGCTTTGCATCTCATTGCAATTTGGCATCAGACCCTTGCTTCGAAACCGTAGAGTGCATAGTAAGAATGAAGTTTCCCTTCATCGTGTAGTTGTGTTGCTTGTGGCTAGATAGATGCAAGTATATAATCTCCACAATTGTATGATAAATTTTGCATCCAGAGGCAGTTCCATCATCGTATTGAATTGTTTTAGCTAAATTAATCAAGGATCGGTATATTCGCCTCACTCCATTCATATTCACTCCTCTTTGCTGAAGCGAATCGAGAAAGATGCAGCAAACGGATCGTCGTGATCAAACACGCAACCCCATCACCAGTGGGAAGCGATGGGCCAGCTGCTAGACATGAATATTCGTTGCCATTCGTCGCAGTTTGGATCGCAAGCGAATGAATGAATGGCGAGTGGTGAAAAATGCTGGTGAGCGATCGAAGCGGCTATTATCATAAGTAGAAGAGAATTTCTGCATGTAATGCATACATTTTTACTGTATTGTTGTTGAAATGCTAGATTAGCAAAGAAAATAATTCGAAAACATCAAAAATTCGTATGCACAATATCAATCGCATCACTCACGAATCGCATTCGCTTGCGATGCGAATGTTGACGAATGAGTAATTTCCAAGTGTGGCTTCCCACCGTTCGCCGGAGTTTGCTGTCGTCGCTGACAAGCATACACACGAACTAATGCGACAACCGTTCGCTGCTGACTGTCTTCGAATGTGGAAGAAGATAAAAAGTGGAAATCAGGAACCCTGAAATTAATCGGTATCAAACAGATGTCCAATATTTCGTCCAGCTAATCTCGTCGACACGATTTCTTGTCAACAAGTAAACTAAATATCTAGCTAGTCCTGGAATGGACTTAATTGGCAGGTCCCGATCATCATTATTTGGGAGATTGCGTGTAAGTCATGGGCCATGGCTGATGGCAGATTCATCATCCTAACTGCTACAAAGAAAGAAAAAAAAGTTTATTATGTATTTGAGCTTGAACGTGGGACCTTCTGATCCGCAGGCTCGAGCCTTATCAACTGCGCCATTTCTGATACTTGAATCAAAAGACATTAGAATACGATGGCATGACGTCTTAATCATGGGTAACTTTGTTTTAATTCGTGCTGGCAACTCTACGCGATTTTTAGTATCAACGTGACATACTTTTGATAATTAGTCATTGAAAACGAATTCCTACACAAAAACGGTGTATGGACGAAATGTTCGTTACACAAAGGAGAAATTGCTAATTAATTTAGTCACGTAAAATAATGTAAAATTACATGACTTTTATATGTAAAATCGTAAAAATATCGTGTTTTTTCGTGATTTTTCAACAAAATTATTGAATAGCTTCGAAATAAGCAATTTAAACACCGTAGTATCTTCGGCAAAGTTGTAGAGTATTGTACTAACTATATCCTAACGGTATTTTCACCCTTTCGGAGCAATTTTCTGGATTTATGAGTAAATTTCTGTGAAAACGGCTAAAAACACAAAATCGATTTGATACACCTTTAAATCTTTATCAATTTGGCTCAATTTTGGACTGAAGACTTGTTTTTGCATGTGGATTGACAATTTGATGTGTCACGGAGAATCGGAGAAAAAAAGTTTCAAAGTGAACAGGTCTAATGCACATAATAAGAGCGTAGGATGTCACAGAAGTTAATATGACATATCATGTAAAAGTAATGAAATATCATGTCAACTTAAAAAAATGGGCTCATTTTTCAAGATGTTTTCTTTTTTTACACTCGAGTGTCACATTTGGAAATTTTCCCCGATTTTACAACTTGTGCACTACTTTCACTCCAATATTCATAACGATATTTACATTAATTTTGGAGTTATTCCAAAAAATGTGAAACAGTGCTGAAAAATTGATGTTCTACTGGGGACGTACAGTGCATTGCGGTGTAAATCTGTGCTCCTAAAATCTCTCAAAAATGTATACGAATATATATTTGCACGGTTGATGAAAACATATATAAAACTCAGATAATTGTGATCATCTCGCATTATAATGGCACTTCTAAGTACACACAGTAAATCATTAGGGGGATTCACTAAACAGCGTAAACTGATTAAACTGAATAAACGTCGCGATCACCAAAGCAATCTTTGATTATTTCATTCGCAAAATCGTGAAACATTTCAAATAAGCAGAAAATCATGGCTTACGCAGCAATTTAATCTGTTTCGTGAGTACCCCTATTATTTTTTTAGGTAACAAAATTTCCTTTAAAAATGTTTCAAGCTCTACACCGCGATGGCGGCACCGCTCAAACGTAAAATTTCCTGTGAGTGTTGATATGTTTTACATCCCTTCCGTGTTAAATTGTGACCCATATATATGTTCTATATAAAGACACGATCAAAAATTCGTTGTCATAACAGTATCACACATGTAATGAAAATTTGAATGAATGTTTCTAACTTTTCAGCAATCCGCTTGCTTAATCCGATTAGGCCATCCATTTCTTTGAACATGAATATACATTTATGCTTAAAATTTTTCTTGAAATATTTACTTTTAGGCATTTTCTTTGAAATAACAATACATTTAGTAAACTAGTACCAATATTTATAAACGCAATAAAGCAGGAAGTTCTCGATTTGACACTGTGTAGTCCGAAAATCTCGGAAAAAATAAAAAATTGGCATGTATGTATCTGATGAAGCATCATTATCGGATCACATGCAAATCTTATTCGAGTATGAGGCTGGTAAACAACTCACACAAACTATAAGAGATCCCAGAAAAGCAAACTGGGAGCTTTACAATGCAGAGCTGAGAGCTGGAGTAAACACATTACTCACCATCTCAAACTCATGCACAGAACTTGAAGAAAGTTCAAAACAAATATCTAGTTTTATTTTGAATGCATTTAATAAAAGTTGCACTGCTAAGTAACTCTCCACGAACAAAGATTGGTGGAATAACCGATTAGCCAAACTTCGAAAGAAAACCCGGAAATGTTTAACTGTGCTATTGTTGTCCCAAGAGAAATTTCTAGAGAGATTCCTGGAAAAATCCAGAAAAAAAATCATGAAAAAAGTTCTGTAGAAATCCCTGGAAAAATTTCTCGAGGAATTTCAGGAAGAGTTCCGGGAGAAATTTCTTCAGGATTTTTTGGAGAAATCCGAGCAGGAATTCCTTAAGGTAACCTTGCAGAAATTCTTGGAAGAATCCCTGTAGAAATTCAAGATGGAATTACTGAAGAAATTTTTGAAGGAATGAATGGAGGAATTCCTGAAGGAATTCCCGAAAGACTTCTTTGAGGTATTTTTTGCTATACATTCCTGGACGAATGCCTGGAGAAATTCCTGGATGATTTTCTTCAGGAATCTCTGGAAAAATTTCTGTGAGAATCCATGTTTGCATTCCGGGAGGTATTTCTGGATGAATTCCTCCAGATTTTTTTGGGGAAATTCATTTATGAATTCTTAGAGGAATAACTAGAGAAATTCCTGGAAAAATTCTTTAAGGAATTTCTGGACAAATATTTAAAGCTTCCTGGAGGAATGTCCTCGAGGAATTAATGAAGGATTTTTTTTAGCAATTTCAGAAGAAACTCATGGATGAATTCCTGAAGAAATCTCTGGAGGAATTCCTAGAGAAATTCCCGGAAAAGATCCGGAAAAAAATCGTTTAGGATTTTCTGGAGGAATTAGTCGAGGAATTTCTGGAAGAATCCCTGGAGACAATATTGGAGGAATTCTGGCAGAAATTCTTAGAGAATTTTCTGTAGGAATTCCGGCAGCAATCCCTGGAGGTATTTCATGAGGATTCCATGGAAGTATCCCTGGAGGAATTCCTAGAAGAGTTCTAGGAGAAATTGATTTAGGATTATGTGGAGGATTCCGTGAAGGATTTTCTGGAAAAATCCCTGGATGAATGCCTTGCAAAATTTCTTGTAGAATCCATGGAGGGAGGAATTTCTGAAGAAATTCCTGAAAAAAATCCTGGAGAAATTCCTGGAGGAATCCATGGAGGTATCCCTGAAGTAACTCTTGGTAGGGTTCCGGGAAACATTCCTTTAAGATTCCCTGGAGGAATTCTGACAGAAATTCCTAGAGGATTTTCTTGAGTAATTCCTGGAGGTATTTCTGGATGAATTTTTGAAGAAATTCATGAATAAATCGTTGAAGGAATGAATCCCTGAAGAAGTCCTTGAGAATTTCCTCGAGGAATCCATGGAAGAATTGCTCGAGAAATTCCAGGAGGAAATCCTGGAAGAGTTCCGGGAGAAATTCCTTTAGAATTTTCTGGAGGAATTTGTAGAACAAGAGGAATTCCTGGGGTAATTCTGGAGGAATTCCTGGAGGTCATTCTGAGGAAATTTCTGGAGTATTTACTGGAGGAATTATTTGGGGAAATTCTGGAGAAATATATGGAGAAATTTCTGAAGGAACTCCTCGAGGAATTTCTGAAGGATTTTTTTTAATGAATTCCTGAAGAATTTTTTAACGAATCCCTGCAGGAACTCCTTGAGAAACTCCTTGAAAAAGTTCTAGAGGAATTCTTTGAGGAATGTAAGGGAAAATCGCTGTAGTTCTGGTGAAAATTCCCAGAGGATTTTTTAGAGGAATCCCTGGAGGAGTTCCTGGTAGAATTTCTGGCGCTCTTCCTTAAGCAGAAATTTCTTAAGAATTCCTGGAGGATTTTTTGCGGAATTTCTGAAGAATTTCATGGATGAATCCTCGGAGGAATTCCTGAAGAAATGCCTTGAGAATTTCCTGGAGGAATCCATGGGGGAATTTTTCGAGGAATTCTATGAGGAATTCCTGGAAGAGTTCCGTTAAAAATTCATTTAGGATTATCTGGAGGAATGCGAGGATCAATTCTTGGAGGAATCCCTAGAAGAAATATTGTAGGAATTCTGACAGTCATTCCTAAAAGATAATTTCAGGAGAAATTTCTGGAGGAATTATTGGAGTATTTACCAGAGGAATTATTAGAGGAATTTCTGGTGAAATATATGAGGCTTTCTGGAAAATTAATGGAGATATGCCTGAAGGAACTTCTCAAAGAATTTCTGAAGGAATATCTGGAGTAATTCTTGAAGACATTTATTATTGCATCCCTGGAGAAATTCCTGAAGAAATTTCAGGAAAAAAAATGCTGGAGAAATTCCTAGGAGATTCCATGGAGGAATCTCTGGTGGAATTTCTCACGGAATCATTCGAGGAACTCCTGAAGGAATCCCTGGAAGAGTTTCGGGTGAAATTACTTTAGGATTTTCTGGTGAAGTCCATGGATGAATTTCGAGGAGAAATCCCTGGAGGCATCTCGGAGGAATTTCTGGAGGAATGTCTGAATGAACTACTCGAGCAAATTCTGAACGAATACCTGGAGGATTTTTTTGAGGAATTTCTGAAGAAATTTATGAATGAATTCCTGCAGGAATTCTTGGATAAAGGAATTCCTGAGCAAATTCATTGAGAATTTCCTGCGTAATTTTCTGAAGGAACTCCTGGAGGAATTTATCGAGGAATTCCAGGAAGATATTCTTCAGAATTTACTTTAGGATTTTCTGGGGGATTCCGTGGATCAACTCTTAGAGAAATCCCTGGAGGAAATATTGGGGGAATTCTGGCAGACATTTCTAGAGGATTTTTCCTAGAAGAAATTTCAGGAGGAATTCCTGGAGGTAATTTTGGAAGAATTCCTGGAGTATTTACTGGAGGAATTCCTAGAAGAATTATTTGAGGAATTTCTGGAGAAATATATGAGACTTCCTGGAGGAATTTCTGAAGGAATTATTGGAAGATTTTTTGGGGGAATTCTTGGAACACGAATCTTTGGAGAAATCCTGGAGGAATCTCTGTAGATTGCAACAAGGATTCCGATCAAAATGTTCTGACATTCTCCAATTCTAGCATCACTAATTGTCTAGGATCAAAATTATTCCACAACGACAATATTTTTCTCTATAATTGATAATTTTCTAGATATTCTCCATTGTATTTTATACGTTTATAAAATTTTATAAGAGTCGAGATAATGACTTCATATTAAAGTTTCGTATTGCCTTGAAATCATGACCATCCGAAGCCTTCTCCAGAATCCCAATATGAAGTACTTGGCGATGTTAGCACCACAACATGTTGAAACCCCTACTTGGGAATTCATATTGCGTGTAACACCATAATTCTATTTTGCACCTTGATCATACATATATTGCACCATTATTATAGTGCCCCCCTAAGCAAGAACCCTGCACACGCTAGTGACTGTATCAAAAACTGGCGTTATTGAAACCAGGGCGTATGATCGTGAAATACTGAGCGAAACGACTGGATTAAATAGAGACAGGATTGATGGTTGCGCTTTGGCCAAACAACCCTCGAGCAGTCGCGTCTTTGATTACCTGAAGCGACGCCGCGCTCGCGCTGTGTACCACAAGCGTGCATTTTTCATGGGGCGTATACTCAGTACACGACGCGACCCCTCCCGGGTTAACTAAACTTTTCCAAGCCAGCTTATCTTCAAGTAACATTCCAGTAGGGTGGCGACAAGTACGGGTGATTTTTATCCCCAAGGCTAATAAAAAGGATAAAACACTGCCAAAATCCTTTAGGCCAATAAGCTTATCGTCTGTACTACTAAAAACTATGGAAAAAATAATCGATGAGCACATAAAAGCATCATATCTTATTGAGAATCCTCCCAGCAAGCACCAGTTTGCTTACCAAGAGGGTAAATCATCAGTAACAGCACTGCATAACCTTGTTACAAAACTTGAAAAATCTTTGAATGCCAAAGAAATTGCTCTTTCTGTTTTTCTTGACATTGAGGGATAATTCATCCCACAATTCAATAGCAACGGCCATGATAAAACGAGGTTTCAGTTAATGCGATGTTGATTGGATTGATGGAATGTTAGCCAAAAGGGAGATATCAGCAAACATTGGAAACTACTCTATATCTGTTAGAGCAGTGAATGGGTGCCCCCAAGGAGGCGTGTTATCACCTCTTCTGTGGTCTTTGATAGTTAACGATCTTCTGAAAAATTTAGAATCACAAGGATTTGAAATAATTGGTTTCGCAGATGATGTAAGTCATAATAGCGCGTGGAAAAATTGACCGTGGTGTGACAGGGAAGGATTAATCCTTCAAAAACTACTATAGTACAAGGATTACCTATGCCTCATTGGTCTGGTGGCAGAAAACCATGGAATCCGTCGCTCAGAGAAAACTAGGAAGAGTGATCTAAGGTTTAAAAGATCTACGAACCTCTTGGAAGGTGACCCTAATGAGCATCTTAGTATTCTAAAAACTTTTAATATAAACTCCATAGTTGTGAACAATGAAGACTGGATGGAGAAAAAGTACAATTTTGACCGTCTGTTTCAAATTTTTAACCCTGATCGAAGCTCGTGGCGAGACGATGGCCCAGAATTTCGACCGGGATCGATCATCTTTTATACGGACGGTTCAAAATTGAACAACAAAGTGGGATCAGGAGTAACTGGCCCAGGGATAGAATTGTCGATTCTCATGGGAAAGTAACCAACTGTATTCCAGGCAGAAATTCATGCAATTTTGGAATGCTCTAATACACTCCCGTTCAAAAGTTTGGGGTCACCCCCTCAAAAACATGTCATTTTTTTAGGCCCATATCTCCGCCAATTTGCGTCCGATTTCAAAACCCTAGGTCTCATTCAAAAGATAATAAGTCAAAGAAACTTTGAACATGATTTAAAAGAAACTTTTTCAACAAATTTTGTATGTAAACTTAACCCAAAGTTGCCAAATTTTCTAAAAAATGAATATAAACTTACGGTAGTGTCGCTGGAAGTTGGGTCGACCAAATTTTAAGATGAGAGCGGTAATATGACCCATTTTCTATTAGCTTTCAACTGCTTTTTACAGAACTTAGCTAAAAAATCTAGTTATTAAGTAAATTAATCCTTGATGTCATCATTGCAGCAGTAGGCCTTGACTTGGCCGGTTGGATTTTTCCTGCGTCTGACAGTTTTTTCTCGTTTCTGGAGTGAAAATTTTCAAGACTACGACGGTTGAATTTGGCGGATTTCTGGTGGCATCGGATTGTAGGCGATTGGTTTTGGTGTTTTCGAAGGTGGTAACTTATGGATTTGCGGTCTTGGAGAAGGAGGAAATTTGAAGCTTCGTTCGTTTGCGGTTCCGTTCGTTAGCGGGTGGAGTTCGTTGAACTGTAGTCGGAGTTCGAAGCTAGTCAACTTCAAGTTTGTTTTTCAATTCTTTGGAGAAATTATCAAGAAGGAAATTTCAAGCTTCTTATCGATTATTGTTCGACGGTGGTTTGGATTCGTTGACCTGGGTTCGGAGTGTGAAGCGGCTGAACCTTCAAGCTTTTATCGAAGTTGTTTGGTGAAGTATACTTTTATTTTCAGTTTATTGTTATAATTTTTATTAGTCTTATTTTTTATTGTGCTTCCTTTACTAATTTACCCCCGTCATTTTCCTATTATGGAAACTGACGGGAATGGAACAATGCCTGTGGAGAATTTGAATTCAAAGGAAAATTCTTCCAAACCTTTTCGTATGAAAACATATCCTTCAACATTTATTGGTCCTTTTGCTGTATATTTTCGGCAAAAGAAAAAACCAACAAATGTTTTGTTGATCTCTGCAGAGTTTTACAAACGATTCAAATCCGTGAAGGAAATTAAAAAAATTTCTTTGGATAAGTTGAAAATTATTTTTGGTTCTCGTGATGATGCCAACTCACTGTTTTTTATTTTCAATTTTTTAATCAAATTTTTCTAATTTTTAAATCCTGATGTTCACGATTGGTGTATCAGTTTTGGTTGCGATTGTGATGACAAGAACGTTGGTGTGATCCAGTTAACCGGACCATTTAATAGTCCAAGGCGGAAAAGAAGGAAAAGAAAGTTCCGCAAACGTGGCTACGCAATGGCTGCGCAACTCCCGCTGGAGCTGGTTGGAACTCTGGTTGATGTGGCGATTCCAGTTCACTATCGAATTTTGGGAGCAAGACGCAGAGGCATTTCTGTGGTTGAAACAAGAAGGATCAAGCGTTTAGGTTGAGGTTGGTGTACCTGTGGCATGCTCCAGCTGCTATTCTTGGAGAAAACTATTGGAACGATTCGAACTGTCGTATGGGTGAGATTGTTCTTTTTTCTTCAACGTGTAGTACAAATGATTTATAAAGGTTAACTTCATGATCCCCCATACTCTCTCAGGTGTAATCAGGTAATTTATTTTAATTGTATTCCAATATTTTCCATTATATATCTTTACTTACGCTCTTTTGCAATATCATTCTGTTTTATAATATTCTAAAATTTTAATGTTCATATTGCTGGGTATACACACACACGGGGAGGGGTAGCCTACGGGAGTTTTGTGAACTGATGACCGGACTTAAGTTCGTGGAGTAGCCAGTCTTTTGTCATGAGCTAGCAACTTTTTGTTGACTACCGAAGGAATTCAGCGATTTTAACTCACCCTGCTACAACAAACCAACAGGTAGATCATTCCCTTCCGGAATGATTCTGCAGCCATAGGTAATCCTTGCGATGTTGGTGGGTACACTTTTATCATCATCATCATCATCAAATTAATCCTTGATGTCATCGACCAAAAGTTTGGGGTCACTATCGTAAAACATGGAAAAGTGATTTGGTGATATCTTCGGCCGATACAGCATTTTGAGGGGTGACCCCAAACTTTTGGTCGATGACATCAAGGATTAATTTACTTAATAACTAGATTTTTTAGCTAAGTTCTGTAAAAAGCAGTTGAAGGCTAATAGAAAATGTGTCATATTACCGCTCTCATCTTAAAATTTGGTCGACCCAACTTCCAGCGACACTACCGTAAGTTTATATTCATTTTTTAGAAAATTTGGCAACTTTGGGTTAAGTTTACATACAAAATTTGTTGAAAAAGTTTCTTTTAAATCATGTTCAAAGTTTCTTTTACTTATTATCTTTTGAATGAAACCTAGGGTTTTGAAATCGGACGCAAATTGGCGGAGATATGGGCCTAAAAAAATTACATGTTTTTGAGGGTGTGTGTGTGTGTGTGTGATCCAACTAACCCCCACTGTCCGGCAGTGATATTATGGAAGAAAGTTTTCTGCAATATCATTTTGATACTATTGCAAAAAGCTTTAGTCCGGGAGTTAGAAGGTGATAGCTCTATTGCAGATTCAGAGACCCATTTCAGAATGGCTGGAGAGACACGTCCATTCAGAAGTCACTTTCACTTACAATAAGCCCCGCATGTGTACATTACCGTTGTCATTTGGACAATGATAATGCAAACACACTTCCTGATTCAAAGAAAATCTTTGAAACTGGCGCGTATTTAGTTCATTTTGAAAAGTAAAAGTAATCAGAACATTCTCACCGGAATCCATCCAATCCAAGGTAGCGCTGCCATCACCATGGGAACGTCTTCGTTGTGCAGTCAGGCTTCCTCCTCGTCTCGCCACCGTTGTGCTTGCAGTCAGTCATCATTTGAACACACGTCACTTTAGCTCCCACAAAAATATGAATGTTAAGCCACGCGGGATGATTCTGTTATCTCTCGCGAATCACTGATGACATGGCGGTACTTTCATAGCCACATACGTAAAAAAAAAAACACGAAAGAAAACTGCAGTCATAGCGCCTTTACAACAACTTTACTATGGAAAACTACTGGAAGGCGTAACGCCACTGCATTCCCCACACTCTCGCTCCGTTTCCGAATCCAAACTTCTTTAGCAATGGCATTCAAACACGCACAATTTTTAAACCCCCCCCTGTCACACGATACATTAGAAAATTATTATATTTTCCCACAATCAAATAATCCATTTCTCACTATTAAAATTCATGACAAGCACTCTTTCACACGCGGAAGCTATCCGGATGGCGTAGCACCGGCCAAACCGTCAGCAGAATCACAAAAAAAAATTGGCAAACGCGACGAGCAAAACAAAACACGTCTGATCGTGGCTACGCCTACTGCGCTTTCAATGACATGTTTTTGAGGGGGTGACCCCAAACTTTTGAACGGAAGTGTATTAGAGCATTCCAAAATTGCATGAATTTCTGCCTGGAATACAGTTGGTTACTTTCCCATGAGAATCGACAATTCTATCCCTGGGCCACTTACTCCTGATCCCACTTTGTTGTTCAATTTTGAACCGTCCGTATAAAAGATGATCGATCCCGGTCGAAATTCTTTGTAAAAGTTTTTTTTTAAATCATGTTCAAAGTTTCTTTGACTTATTATCTTTTGAATGAAACCTAGGGTTTTGAAATTGGACGCAAATTGGCGGACATATGGGCCTAAAAAAATGACATGTTTTTGAGGGGGTGACCCCAAACTTTTGAACGGGAGTGTATATGTTTGCAAAGAAACTATAGGCATTCAAATATATGCATTTTGTCTGACAGCCAAGCAGCGCTAAATGCTTTTAAGTCAGCGACATGTATGTACATCAAAACATGTTTGGGAGTGCATTAAATCACTTCAAACACTCTCTCTCTCTCTTCTTGGCGTAACGTCCTCATTGGGACAAAGCCTGCTTCTCAGCTTAGTGTTCTATGAGCACTTCCACAGTTATTAACTGAGAGCTTCCTCTGCCAATGACCATTTTGCATGTGTATATCGTGTGGCAGGCACGAAGATACTCTATGCCCAAGGAAGTCAAGGAAATTTCCTTTACGAAAAGATCCTGGACCGACCGGGAATCGAACCCGTTACCCTCAGCATGGTCAAGCTGAATACCCGTGCGTTTACCGCCTCGGCTATATGGGCACTTCAAACACTGTCCTGCCGTAATCATGTCAACTTGTATAGGTTCCTGGCCATTGCGGAATTGATGGAAATGAAAGAGCCGATAAGTTAGCAGGTTCATAGGGCCCGAACCTTTTTGTGGGCTATCTGCATGTGCTCTACGAATGGAGGCAGGCAAGGCGATTCATCGTCCCAAAATGTCTCTATGACTCGCAAAATACTGGATCTTTCTAAAAAAGATCTGATATCGAGCCGATATCACTTGAAGCTTATGGGAAAACTTCAAAATTATATGTGTCGCTTTTGCGGCACAGATAAAGAAGACTCACAACATCTACTGTGTCACTGTCCGGCATTTTTTACTATCAGACGTAAGTTCTTCGTCAAAGGGCTGATAGAACCCTCTGACATTTGGAGAACAACACCCAGTGCGATAGTGCAGTTCATTCGAAATTTCGAACCATGCTGGGATAATGCTATTAATCAAAAGATGGCGATCACTCACAACAGTGGTACGTCATCCTGATAGCTATAATAAAACTTTTCAGGGGCTTTATATCACAATAGATCAAAAAGTGGTCGCAGTGATGGAAATAGGTACCCGACACGGAATACAAAAAAAAACTAGTAAAAGTTTCGTGATGCTTTTCGCTTACTAGGATGTTACATTTGGTTAGGAAAATTATTTTTAGTTCTTACAAAACCACTTCACTGACTGATTAATTTCACTCTGAAAGCAAAAATATTATTGCTGTAATAGTTT